>NC_083626.1:27952314-27954814 GCF_963584025.1 Labrus mixtus
CAGACATGGATATAGGGCAGAGGATCGATACGGCTTAGAGGAATAGACAGCAGCGTCATCATTGATCGCTGATTGATAGTCTTCAGCGAGGACAGCAGAGAGAGAGAGACACACACACACACACACACACACACACACAGACACAGACACAGACACACACACACACACACACACACACACACACACACACAGACACAGACACAGACACACACACACACACACACACACACACACACACACACACACACAGACACAGACACACACACACACACACACACACACACACACACACACACACACACACACACACACACACACACACACACACACACACACACACACACACACGCCCAGGACAATGACGATGAAGACGTTTTTGTAAACGCGACTGTGACTGAGCCTCCTGTTTGGGGATCTTATCAGCCACAAAGGTTTAAATATTATGACTTTCATAAAGGGACTGAACATTCAAATGAAGCGTGTTTAAAGTCATTTATTTATGATCCAACTGTTTGGAGAGATTAGAAATGACAGCAGACCACAGGTGAGCATTACCTTCACAAAACTAGTCTCTTTGTCAGCCCTGAACCTAAAGGAAGAATGTGAGACTTTCTGATCCAGTAGGTGTCGCCCTTGAGCTCCAGCATGAAACCAAAAAAAACTTCCTGTTAGGCCACGCCTCCTCCAGAGACACACCTCCAACCCCCCTCCACTCGAGTTTGCACAAAGGAGACGCAAGCAGCTTGTCTCGAGCTGCAAACACCTGTGACCTGCCTCCATTGTTGTGTTAGCATGCTAATGTTAGCGCTCTTTAGTTAGCTCGTAGCTTCACGTTGTTGTGTTAGCATGCTAATGTTAGCGCTCTTTAGTTAGCTCGTAGCTTCACATTGTTGTGTTAGCATGCTAATGTTAGCGCTCTTTAGTTAGCTCGTAGCTTCACGTTGTTGTGTTAGCATGCTAATGTTAGCGCTCTTTAGATAGCTCGTAGCTTCACATTGTTGTGTTAGCATGCTAATGTTAGCGCTCTTTAGTTAGCTCGTAGCTTCACATTGTTGTGTTAGCATGCTAATGCTAGCGCTCTTTAGTTAGCTCGTAGCTTCACATTGTTGTGATAGCATGCTAATGTTAGCGCTCTTTAGTTAGCTCGTAGCTTCACATTGTTGTGATAGCATGCTAATGTTAGCGCTCTTTAGTTAGCTCGTAGCTTCACATTGTTGTGATAGCATGCTAATGTTAGCGCTCTTTAGTTAGCTCGTAGCTTCACATTTCATGTAAACTGACACAGAATGAGCGTGATCTAAAAACTCTTACTAACATCCAAATAATCAGTGAGTATGTTCTTCTTCTTCTCTCTAGTTCTTGACTAAAACAGCTTTTATACACAAGGGGAGGAGCCGGCCGTCCCGTCCATGTAAACACGGCTCTGACAACAACACAGCCAGCGGGACTCGAGCTTCTCCCTCATTGTAGACAGTCATGACTCAGAGACACATTTACACAGGACAGACTTTATGATTTATTTATGTGGAACATGTCGCTCGTTCTTGCTTTAACAACTTCTTGTCTAGTAAAGACAAAACTTCCAGAAGACGCGTCACCACGACTCGCCCCTCACTGCAGAGGATGACGCACCGATGACTGATCATTTAAGATTAAACTGTATCTGCTCACAAGATGAGAAGTCCTCTAACAAACAGCCACACACACACACACACACACACACACACACACACACACACACACACACACACACACACACACACACACACACACACACACACACACACACACACACACACACACACACACACACACACACACACACTCTCAGCGAGCCTGCTGCCTGTGTCAATTAAACATGGCCCTGGTCCATGCTGATTAATTGCTTTTAATAATTCACAGCTGAACTTTAGTGGGAGTCACTTCAGCGTAGCGATAAAGAGGGCTGAGGTCACGGTCGCATGTGTGTGTGTGTGTGGGTGCATAAATGTGTGTGTTAACTTACGTGTGTGTGTCATGTGTGTGCATGTCAGGGAGAGGCCAAACCCCCACAGGGCAGGAAGGCAATTAGCTGCTCTCTATCTCCACGTGGCATCCAGTGATGCCAAAACACACACACACACACACACACACATCATAAACACACACACACCATAAACACACACACACACACACACACACACACACACACACACACACACACACACACACACACACACACCATAAACACACACACACACACACACACACACACACACCATAAACACACACACACACACACACACCATAAACACACACACACACACACACACCATAAACACACACACACACCATAAACACACACACACTGTACATGCATCACGGCTGTTGGCGTCGGAGAATCATTAGATCACACTATAACAGTGCTTGTTAAGACGGATAGATAGAGGTTCACAGATTTACTGTTAGATAAGATATCTCAAATGTATTTTATATTACTCTTCACCTCTAACGATCTCTG
>NC_083626.1:27959814-27973070 GCF_963584025.1 Labrus mixtus
CGGGCAAAAATATTTAAATTTTTAAGACTTGGAAAAACAATACAACATGTTCAGGAATAAGGAGACGAAATGTTTGAAGTAAAAAGTAAAAAAGAACAAAGGAAAGAAATCCCAGGCAGCTCGGCCAAGAGAAGAAATTAAAATCTGTGGGAGCTGCACTTCTCCCAAATCACCACAAGAGGGCAGTGTCAGCAGCTGAGACAGAGGGACAGATGTTTACAGGCTCCAGAAGAACAGGTGGATTCACTTTCACTCTGTTTCTAGCTTTGTCTCCTTTATTAGACACATGCACAGAGACGATGGTCCTCTGTACATAAAAAAATTAATCTGCCCGTTTGGTTTCAGAAAGACTCAGACTGATGTGAGACTGAAACCAGACCAGGAGAAGACGCTTCTGTTTCTTTAAAAAGAGGAATAAAGCCAAAAGAAGAGGAAGAGAGAGAGAGAGAGAGGACAGAAAGAGACAGAGAGAGAGGACAGAGAGAGGGGGAGAGAGAGACAGAGAGAGACAGAGAGAGACAGAGAGAGACAGAGAGAGAGAGAGACAGAGAGAGGGGGAGAGAGAGACAGAGAGAGAGAGAGAGACAGAGAGAGAGAGACAGAGAGAGAGAGAGAGAGAGGACAGAAAGAGACAGAGAGAGAGGACAGAGAGAGGGGGAGAGAGAGACAGAGAGAGACAGAGAGAGAGAGAGAGAGAGAGACAGAGAGAGAGGACAGAGAGAGGGGAAGAGAGAGACAGAGAGAGACAGAGAGAGAGAGAGAGAGGGAGAGACAGAGAGAGAGGACAGAGAGAGGGGGAGAGAGAGAGGGAGAAAGAGAGAGAGAGAGAGAGGACAGAGAGAGGGGGCGAGAGAGAGGGAGAAAGAGAGAGAGAGAGAGACAGAGAGAGAGGACAGAGAGAGGGGGAGAGAGAGAAAGAGAGAGAGGGGGGAGAGAGAGAGAGAGAGGGAGAAAGAGAGAGAGAGAGGGAGAAAGAGAGAGAGACAGAGAGAGAGAGAGAGAGACAAAGAGAGGGAGAGAGGGAGAGAGACAGAGAGAGGGAGAGAGAGACAGAGAGAGAGACAGAGAGAGGGAGAGAGCGACAGAGAGACAGAGAGAGCGACAGAGGGACAGAGAGAGGGAGAGACAGACAGAGAGAACGACAGAGAGAGGGAGAGACAGACAGAGAGAACGACAGAGAGAGGGAGAGACAGACAGAGAGAACGACAGAGAGAGGGAGAGACAGACAGAGAGAACGACAGAGAGAGGGAGAGACAGACAGAGAGAACGACAGAGAGAGAGAGAGACAGAGAGACAGACAGAGAGCGACAGAGAGAGGGAGAGACAGAGAGAGAGACAGAGAGAGCGACAGAGAGAGGGAGAGACAGAGACAGACAGAGAGAGAGAGGGGGAGAGAGAGAGAGAGGGGGGAGAGAGAGAAAGAGAGAGAGAGACAGAGAGAGCGACAGAGAGAGGGAGAGACAGAGAGACAGACAGAGAGAGAGAGACAGAGAGAGAGACAGGTGATGAAACGCAGAAAGACAAAAAGAAACAACCACAAAGAACTTTACTATAAATAAAAATAAAACAGCAAACAACTCACAGCTTTGTAAGTCTTCTTCTGGCCGGCGTGTTTCGGGGCTTTCCCGGGGTCCGAGCTGATCTCCACGTGCATGGCGTAGATGATGTCGAAGAAATCCTCCACGACCGCCACGCGCTTCAGGGATGAGTCGACCCCAGAGACGCTGTCCACACACTGCAAACAGAGGAGGAGAAAATTCAGCTTCTTTTATTGGAGAGACGGGACAGAGGATAGAGAACCCTGATGATTCACAAACTTTTTACCCACAGCAGTGGCTCAAAATTTGCACATTTTGCAACGACAGGAAACCTCCCTAAGTGGGCCCCATCTGACAGCACTCACTCTCGTTGCCTTGCTGAGCGTTGCGTTCATGATTGCTGTGAAAACTGAAGTTTAAGTCAACCAAGAAAAAAAAAAAGAGGAATTATCCGTCTATAGGAGAGAAACAGAAACAAGAAAAAAAGAGGACGAGGAGTAAGCGTCGGGACGATGGCCGACATGATGGGGATAAATGCGAGTTGTAGGGAGCCCCAATATATTTCTTGCCCGGGGCCCGACAGACTCTAGAATCACCACTGCATGAATTCCAGAAACCTCTTTTCATATTGTCCCTGAAACTTCCACATGAATGAACTCATCTGTTTAAAGTCTTTCTATGTGATTTTTCACACTTAAATGTATAAATCAAGTATCTCCTCTGAAAATAACTCTGTGAGTCATGACTGTCTACAATGGGTGTAACACCCGAGTCCCACTGTCTGTGATGTTTTCAGAGTTTTCAGAGTCCTATCTTCACTTTGTTTACATCGCCCGGACGGCCGGCTGACTCCTCCCCTCGTGTATAAAAGTTGTTTAATTGAGGGACTAGAGAAAAGAAGAATAACATACTGTACTCACTGCTTAACTGTGTTTCTAGATCACGCTCATTTCAGGTAAATTTACATGCAGTGTGAAGATACGAGCATAATAAAGATCGCTAGCATTAGCATGCTAACACAACAATGCAGCGCGAGTTGTTTTGGTTTCATGCTGGTGCTCAAGGGCGACATCTGCTGGATCAAAAAATAAAATAAAAGACTTTAATAACCTCTAAATGTTGTTCAACATGTGACATTTTTAACAGTAATAGAAAATAAATATTCCGTCATAAAGAGTCTTTACATAAACATGAAGCCGCTCGGCGCTGTAACAGATATTTAACGTGTAATGACACGTTTCATAGCTGCCAGTTTCCTCTGATGTTTAATGGTGAGAATGATGAATAATTACACTCAAACGACTGAGAGCTCTGCACCTAGTTCAACAAACTACCCAGAGGGACCGAGTGATCTCTGCGTCTGTCTGTCTGTCTCACACACAAACACACACACCTGGAGGTCTCTGGACCCTCCCCTTTGTTCCCACATGGCGGTGGCAGTTTGAGGTGTAGAAACAGAAACGGGGAATTGAAGGGAAAGTCGGTCTGCATGTCTGTAATTAATTTTTTTGATGTATGGAGAGACCTGCATCCTCAGCAAAGAGACTTCAGTCATTACTCATCAACGCATTCTGTCCACTCCAGGACTGACTATTTTTTTATGCAAAAAGAAAACAGAGATATAATACAAGAATGTCAGATTGGAGTGGCAGATGTTTCTGATCATAGTGCAGTTTACCTAAAGATACTCCTGAACTGTAGACAGACAAATACAATATGGAGGCTAAATGTGGGAATACGTAATAACAAATCAGTTGTCGAGCAAATCAGAGCTGAAATAAAGACTTACTTGGAAGGAAAATAATAATGGTGAGACAAACCCAGCAGTGGGATGCATTAAAAGCAGTAATAAGGGGGAAATTGATCGCAAACACAAGCAACCTCAAGAAAGAGAGAGAAAAACAAGATATATGTAACAAACTAAAACAATTAGAACAAAAGCATAAAGGAAAAACTGACCAAAAAATACAACAACGAATAAAAGAGGTGAGAAAGAAAATAGAGGATTTGCTTCAATTTGAAGCGGAGACAAAAGCAAGATATCTAAAACAAAGTTATTATGAAACAGGCTCAGGACTTCTTTTGTGACCCTACAGACTTGGGAAGGGGATGATGATGTTGTGTTCTTTCTAATTGGTGCAGGAGGGGTCGTTAGCTTTAGCAAAAAGGAGAATCAATCTTCATCCAGACGGGTGTTTTAGCATCACTTCAGATCTCATCTTCATCTCTACAAACACATGAAACAGGCATGAAATCTCTCAAATAATGGCTGCATGCTTCATATGAGATCTTTACTAGCATGAAAATTTGAAGACCTAAACTGCACAAAAGCTGATTGATGAGCAGAGCCTGTGATCAGTTACTCATGTTGAGTTAACCGCTGCAGGTCAAGGCTCATGATGTTTGACTTCTTCTAGAGAAAGGTCGTCATCTCCATAAGTGTCCGTTTCTGCTCATGCACACCTAGGTCTCGTCCACATGTAGGTGGGTTTTTTGGGGGGTTTTGACTTTGTGCACAAACTGCGTTTTAGGTCACTGAAACAATTGCATGTCTCCTTTCATGCAATTTCTGACTCTATCCACCGTCCTATCTCTCAAATAAAGGCACAAAAAGCCCAAAAATAAACCTTGAAAATTTTTTTTTTTTAAATTGAAGCTGCCAACGGAAACAGATAGAATAACAGAAAGAGAAAATGAGGATAGTGAGAGGAGAGAGAGAGAGGGAGAGAGAGAGAGGAGGGGGGGCTCTGCTACCTGCTTGGAGAACTTAATATGTGTCAGTGGATAACAACAGGTGGTGAAGCACAACACACACACACACACACACACACACACACACACACACACACACACACACACACACACACACACACACACACACACACACACACACACACACACACACACACACACACACACACACACACACACACACACACACACACACACACACACACCTCCTCCCAAGCTGCAGACTTGTAGCACATGGGGAGGCCTGATAGTACCATGGAAACTGATGAGCGCTGACCTCACAGGGCAGGTGTGTGTGTGTGTGTGTGTGTGTGTGTGTGTGTGTGTGTGTGTGTGTGTGTGTGTGTGTGTTCATATAGGTGGAATTTATTTTTGTGTGTGCAACTTGTAGTGAGTTTATAATGACTGATACAGAAGTGAAGAGGGGTCAGAGTGAGAGTCTTTTTAGGACACTTATGCACACACATGCACACACACACACACACAGAGGAAGAGAGCTCATGGTCATGCAGAGAATAAAAATCATCACAGTCGCTCTCCTGGGGAAACTTCCCGATGTGCAGGACGTGTGTGAACAAGCAATTCATTAAGATTTCAGGAGCAGACTGTCGAAAAAACTTCCAGAAATTTTGCAGGAGTAACTGTGTCATTACAGATTTACAGTTTAAAATTAAAGACAATGTGCAGTGTGAGGGGCGGCTGTGGATCAGTGGTAGAGTTTCTTAACCTGAAGGTCGGGGGTTCAATCCCCAGAACCTGCAGTCACATGTCGATGTGTCCCAAGACACTTGAATTGCTCCCGCTGCTGCATCAGTGGTGTGTTAATGGATGAGTTAATACTGATGCAGCCTCTACCATCAGTGTGTGAATGTGTAGGTGTTTGAGTAGAAGACTAGAAAAAATCTATACAAGCTCAACTCCATTTACCATTCATACGACTTCATAAGACTTGTGTAAATCAGTGTACTTCTTGTAATGAAAGATACAACAGAAAACTCAAAGTACTTGGTCTTTTTCGATTCTCAGATTTTTTTTTAATTTTCAAAATCCAAAACAAAAAACGCCAACCAGAGTTTACATTTTTAGACACTTCAAATCCATTATTGACAACACATACGCCCAGGTGCACCTTCTAGTCGTTTTTGTCTTGAACCTGGGGGAGGGGGGGAGGGGAGGGGACTGGGGATGTTACTGAGCGTGGGTGTAGTGCAGATGTATGTGTTGTGTGTGTGTGTGTGTGTGTGTGTGTGTGTGTGTATGTGTTGTGTGTGTGTGTTGTGTGTGTGTGTGTGTGTGCATGTGTTGTGTGTGTGTGTTGTGTGTGTGTGTGTGTGTGTGTGCATGTGTTCTGTGTGTGTGTGTGTGTGTGTGTGTGTGTATGTGTTGTGTGTGTGTGTTGTGTGTGTGTGTGTGTGTGTTGTGTGTGTGTGTGTGTGTGCATGTGTTCTGTGTGTGTGTGTGTGTGTGTGTGTGTATGTGTTGTGTGTGTGTGTTGTGTGTGTGTGTGTGTGTGTGTGTGCATGTGTTGTGTGTGTGTGTGTGTGTGCGTGTCTCTCATTATTCTTGAGCAGTGCTCCCAGTGCGGCCTTTACCAGATGTAGAGCATCTAATGAAGAGACAATGAACTTTTTTTCCTACACACACACACACACACACACACACACACACACACACACACACACACACACACACACACACACACACACACACACACACACACACACACACACACACACACACACACACACACACACACACACACACACACACACACACACACTGTATCAAGCTATAAAAACAACGTGCACAGTTTGAAAAACATACATTCACACAATCAGGACACTATCTCTTGACCCACTACCTCTCTCTCTCTCTCTCTGTGTTTCTCTCTTCCCAGCCCCCCGTCTCGGGATTCAGGTACTGTAATAAGTGTTGCCATGGTAACCAGCTGCAGCTTATCACAGAGGGGATGTTTCTAATGGGCCTCCCCCCTCTACCCCCCCCCCCCCCCCCACGAACCATCCTCGATGCCATTACAACTGCCAGGCAGAGAGGAGGAGGAGGAAGAAGAGGAGGAGGAAGAGGAGGAGGAGGAGGAGGAAGAAGAGGAGGAGGAGGAGGGGAGGAAGAGGAGGAGGAGGAGGAGGAAGAGGAGGTGTGAAAGAGGAAAAGTAAAGAAAAGAAGGTTCTGCTGCTGTTATTGGTCGAAGGAGAAGACTGAGAGGAAAGGAAGGAAAAGAGGACTGAGGAGACAAAGAAGGAAACAAAGGAGACAAAGAGGTGAAGAAAGAGGAGGTTTGATGAAGAGGATGTTGACAAGCAGCTAGACAAAAAAACGCCATATCCACAAGTGTGTTTAGAAATGAGACATGGACTTTGTGGTGTGGAAAAATGCACCACATGAATTTCCTGAATTTGAATAAATATTTAGTTCAGTCACTCGTTGTTGGGATGCACAGTCCACTAATCTGTCAGTCAAACACAGGAGTACAGCCGGCGGAGGAGTTTTTTTTCACTCTGCCTTGTCTCGGTCTAAGACTGGGCAAACTCCGGATTTTAAATCAAGATCGTCCAAGACCACCACCATGTCAAGCAGGAAGACCCCTCTTTCTAGAAGAACGAATAACCTCATTAATAGTTCAATTTTAAAACCCCGGGTGACGGCTGCAACCTTCCCGGTCTCAGTGAGTGACACGCCCCCTCCACACATGATTTTTCCAGTGATATTTATGTTCTTGTCTCGGTCCTGATCCTGATCCCTGAATGTCTCGGTCTTGGAGCACTCTGGTCTCGGTTAGTCTGGTCTTAATAAAAATAATAATCTTTATTTATAGAGCACTTTTCAAAAACAAATTACAAAGTGCTTTACAGGGACAGCAAATATAAAAACAGGCAGGTCATAGAATAATAAACAAGGCAAGATTAAGAAATAAAAAATTACTTTAAGATATAAAATCCCTTTTAAAAGAACTTTAAAATACACACAATTCTTTTAAAGGAATTCTAAAAAGTGAAAATAGTAACAATTTAAAATCAACAAAAATCAGGAAAGAGATGACGACCTGATCTCCTCGGGCAGGTCGTTCCATCCGTCTTGACTACAACACTAGTGTATGTGGTGACACAAGTTACTGCCTCCCCTGAAACACTACCAGAAGTTCAGTATTCAGAATTTATGATTTGGGAAATCCCAACATTCAGGGTGACTGGCTCAGCAAAGCCTGATACCTCCGCTTCATGGTTGGTATGATTTTACTTAATAAAAATAAAACCGCACATTTGATTTTAACATCTTGTGTTTCTCAGTCTGACTGACCACACATCACTCAGCCTCAGTGTGTCTCACTTGTGAAGGTTAAAGGACGAGCGTCATGTGATCATGTTTTAAACTTCTCTCTGTGACCTCAAACATGATACTGCTGTTTGTGTTTTCAGTGTGTGTTTACAGCCAGGCCAGCAGTGCCCTTTCCCTCCTCTCCCTTGCACATCACAGGAGGGCTGGGCTGGCGTTCAACACAGCTCCAGGACACACACACACACACACACACACACACACACACACACACACACACACACACACACACACAGAATCACACAAACAACCGAGGGGTGAGGACATGTTTGTCCTCCACTGTCTGCTCCCATGCTCGTTGTCCCTGACGCTTGGACTGGATTTGACATAAAAACCAGCACACTCTCTGTTTCACACACACACACACACACACACACACACACACACACACACACACACACACACACACACACACACACACACACACACACACACACACACACACACACACACACACACACACACACACACTGTATCAAGCTATAAAACCTCAACGCACAGGGAAAGAGAGTGCACAAATACACAGATTCAATTACACACAGAAACAAACTACAGAGCATGATAAACACACACACACACACACACACACTGGACCTCCCCCACCTCTCCTCCTCGCCGTTGCAGGGCACATCAGCGGCCCAGGACCGGAGCTTATGTGACAGCACACACACATACACACACACACACACACACACACACACACACACACTCTATGTGGGGCACAGGACAGGGGGTGGGTGTGTGTTCAGGGGACACCTCAAGGCACAACAGACAGGACCGCACAGCATGCATCCGACACACACACACACACACACACACACACACACACACACACACACACACACACACACACACACACACACACACACACACACACACACACACACACACACACACACACACACACACACACACACACACACACACACACACACACACACAGCAATCCCGACTTCCTCCTGGCCGAGCAGAAGGGTCAAAGTCAGAGAGGGGGAGAGAGAGAGCGTGGTGCGAGGGCAGAGCTGCCCGTCTGCAGGACACACTCGACTGAACACACAAACAAACACAGTAAACACAAACACACTAACACACACACACACACACACACACACAGGGCTGCAGGCTGGGTAACACACATGTGCGTCCTGTGAAGCAGCCATGACAAAGAATCGTCCACTTAAAAGAACTGAAAACACAACCCCTTTTTTTTCTCTCTCTCTGTGGGTCCGACTCATTAGCTCGTTAGCGTAGCTTCCAGGCAATATGGCGGACGTTAAGTTTCGGTTCTGGGAGTGAGTTCCCACCCACTGATCTGTGATTGGTCTGTAGCTTCAGTGGTCAAAAATATGAGGAACTAGCGTTGTACTTTCACCCCGCTAACTGCAACAGCCTCCAGTGACGCAAAAATCGTTATTTTGCGTCACTGGAAGCTCCTTTACAGACTCAGAAATAAAAAGATTTCGGGGTGCTGGTGGCGCAGTGGTTAGTGTGCGCGCCCCATGTATGGAGGCTGTCGTCTCAAGCGGGCAGCCCGGGTTCACATCCCACCTGTGGCTTCCGTCCCGCATGTCATTCCCTACTCTCTCTCTCTCCCTGATTTCCGACTCTATCCACTGTCCTATCTCTCCATTAAAGGCACAAAAAGCCCAAAAAAAATCTTTAAAAAAAAAAGAAATACAAAGATTTCCCATTTCAGGGGAAAATGAGGGCGGGATGCACGACCAGTCAAAAATACTACTGAGCCACAGCCGCCCCTTGGAATGTGATGGAACTTTTTCATTATGTTTTCTGGTGGTCAGTATGTCTCTCCACTCTTTTGCGGATACTATGAATGATGTTGAACTACACGTAGCATTAAGTCCGTCCAGTCTGAGACCGAGACAAGACGGAGTAAAAATGCTTTCCAATCCGAGACGAGACCGGTCTTGAGACCAATTCTGAGTACTACAACACGAAGAGACAAATGTTTTTGTTTTATTTTCAGCTGGAAGCAGGCGTGTGGAAACATAAGCTGTTGTTTTTCTCTGATGTTTCCAGAGCAGTGGAAGCTGATGTTCCGCTCAGTGTTCAATTTATACATCTCGATTCTGTTCCCACAACATCGACCTCCTTCTTTCTATCTGACCCCTCCATCTCTCTCCTCTGACCTGCTGCCCCCTCCTCTGCCTCCATCCTCATATTATCTCTCTCTCAACGTCCATCTCTCATTTCCTCTGGGGTGTTTTTTTTTGTGTGTTTGTGGGCTCTCTCTCCCCTCTGCTCCATCTCTCCATCCCAATTCCAAACCAGCCTGTTGCTAGGATACACATGGGGTCCATTCAGAGAAGATAACTGAGCCCTCCACATCCCCTCTCTACATCGTCGCCACCACCACTTCTGCTCCTCTTTCTCCTCCTCCTCTCCCCCACCCCCTTTATAAAGCACACACACACACACACACACACACACACACACACACACACACACACACACACACACACACACACACACACACACACACACACACACACACACACACACACACACACACACACACACACACACACAGTGCTGAAGTGTGTGCTGAGCCGCGAGCCAACCTGCACAACGACTGCTACACACGCAAACACAACCTGACACACACACAGATAAACTTCCTGTAGAAACTCATCCCATATAAACGTTGATACACTTAAACCCAAACATGGCGGCACAAACCAGGACACACAACACCCTAACATGAGGGTTATTATATTTTGTATTTTTGTATCTTCCTTTTGATTAATGTCATATTTCTTCATTTCTTATTATCTAATATTTTGATATATTTCAATCAATCATTATTTGTATAGCGCCAATTCATAAAAAGTGTTTTCTCGAGACGCTTTACAAAAAGAGCTTGTGGGATAACATGCAGGAAGGATTTCTTCTTTGTCTTCCACTCGTTCCTGTTGTCCACACTTCCTGCCGCGGAGGTGGAGGTCGGAGCAGGAAGTGCATGAATTAGGTCGGCGGTGGTTGAGGGACGAATCAGTCCGATGGTGGAGGCTGGGCGTCAGGGACATCACATCTTTGTTCTTATTTTTAGTTTATGTTATAAATTTTCTGTTTTTAAACTCTGTAAAGTACATCGAATTCACCTGCAGTAATCTATGGCCAACCATAAATAAAAGGGGTTTCATCCACTATTAGATCACAAGTTGAAGTCCATTTATCATTAAAGTCAGGGTTGGTCATTTTCTCCAGAAACACTTTTTAAGACTTTGGTGTAAATTGTCTTTAGGTCCTGACAGACATTAATAACTTGTGTTCTCTGAAAAAGAAACAAAGAAGATCCATCATCTGTATCAGTTTGTAAGTCTGTAAAAACTTCAACCAATGTCTGCCATGAGGTACCAATCTGATGAACCAATCAGACGCCTCCCTGTCTCCCTGCTCACTCTCTACCTCTTGTAGCTCACACTCGAAGAGCGTCACCGATGACTTTAGGGGTTTATACTGTGAGTTTACTTACCGCTGAATGAGACATGAGACGACGTAGTTTCTACACAATGCAAGAGATATGTAAGTGAGGGGGCGTGGCTTTAGAGGGAGCACAGAGGGGAGGGGGAGGGGGTGCAGACGGAGCACTGAGGGAATGCTACTTTCAACATCATGCTAGTTTTTTTTTTTTAATTATCAACCCTGCCTTTAATTAGTGCAATAATGACAGCGCTCCTTTTGTCTTTGGGTTTTAAAAAATGACAAGATCTGTAGTTTTCTTTTTAAGCTTCAGTACTTCATGATGGTTGGCTTTCAAAAACAGGTGATTTTGAAAATGTTGACGTCAGAAGTGCAAACATATCCGGAGAGCAGGGAGTGTGTTTGAGGAGAAAAAGGCTGTAAGCAGTTTGACGTCTTGAGATCATCAGTGGGTGATGATCCTGCCGACAGTCTTCAGCAGCAGGCGGGAGACGCAGCAGCTAAATGGGCCATGACGTGAACATGCACACTCATCCCTCCTTCCATCCATCCATCCATCACACTCATCGTGACCTGCTTCTATCACTCTGTCCACACACAGCAGCGTTCCCCCTCCTCCTCCTGACTCCTCAGACCGAACCCTTCTGTCCAGATGCTCCACATCTTCCACCAGCACAACTTCAAACTTTTCTCTGATTTTCCCCTCACACAGCCCCCTCTCGCTCCTTTGCTCCGTCCTCAGAGTAGATGTCAGTGTTGTTTCAGATTTAAAGGTGAGATCACCCTGCTTCAGGTGAACATAGTGCATCACCTACAATATCAACCCGATCAGGGTGATATTGTGCACAAATATTCTCCTGTTTCATCCAGAAATGCCGATATAAAACATCTGAAGTGATGCTGGAAACCTTTGTAAACTTTTTCTTCCTGAACAGAAAATCTTAAGAATCTCTTACAAAATATAGAAGAAACGCTTTTTACAGTGAAACGCTGATTGCCTTGTACTATGATGAATAACATGGATTTGATGTTTGACACATCGACGCACAAGAAGAGTGCACTATAGTTTGAGTTCATTGAAAGGTGCAGGTGTTTGTTATGATCTGATAAACTATGACATGAACTTACTTTGTGTCTGAACAGAAATGCATTGACTAAATCAGGTTTTACTATTTGAGCGTCCGAACAGCCCGCGACGCCCTGCTTCTATTTTACTCTCTCTCTCGCTCGCGTAGACATTGACAAGGAACAAGGAGCGGGCTCTACAAGGCACTGAGAGTGTAACAGGAAAAAAAGGTCGATGTGTAGATTGTAATAAACACAGAGCATGACGTGTGTGGTTGTGCACTTTTGGCTAACAGTCTCCAATGTTCTCAAAAACACCTTTAACGAAGAAAGGAGCTGTGATGGGATTCTAGTACAAATCAAACAATATCGATAAGTGTTTGATACAGCGGCAACAACAACAGAAGTCCTAGCTGTCTGAGATTGGGAAGTGTCTCGTCTAAAATGCACAAATACGTTGGCAACATTTCTGTCTCCTCTTTGCTTGCAGCAGTTTTTGGTTAATATTACGACTGAAGATCTGAATTTCTCTTGAAGCTTTTATTAATCAGTGAAATAACAGAAACCGATTTCAAACACATGGTGTCAGAAACAGAAAACCTTAGCTCTCTAAAGACAGACACGAACACTTCAAATGAACAAACTTGTTGCTGGTGATGATGATGATTATTATTATAATGATAGAGCCGATGTTGATTGTAATGAGACTGATGCTGACGATGGTGTTGATTATGATGGCACACACACACACACACACACACACACACACACACACACACACACACACACACACACACACACACACACACACACACACACACACACACACACACACACACACACACACACACACACACACACACACACACACACACACACACACACACACACACACACATCACTGAGCTAATTATCCAGATATGTTGGCAGCAGGGCAGAGAGAGGGGCATTGTGGGAAAAGGAGGAGAGGTTCAGGGTGGGGGAGGAAGGGAAAGAGAAGAGACAAGGAAAGGAAAGGAGGAGGAGAGGGTGGAAGTGTTTTTGGAGGGGGGAGGAGGAGGAAGAGGAGGAGGAGAAGGAGGGAGAGGAAGGAGAGGAGGAGGAGGAGG
>NC_083626.1:27973270-27980770 GCF_963584025.1 Labrus mixtus
AATCAGTGAGCTGTGTAGAGAGTGAGATGATAAAGGTATCTTACTATCTGATCATTAAGGAAACATGTTGAAGTGCTGGCTTCTCTGACAACAATGCAGCAGTCAGTATGTCCTCCTTCTAACTTTAGATTCTGCTCCTGAATGCTCTGGATTTGTTTGGACCAGAGAAGGTAGGCAGTTTTAAGGCCGCCTCCACACGGCCGTTTTGGACGCCCCTCGGTTTGTCAGATATGAGAGCAGTTATCAGGTCAACAGGTGTTGCAGAGATGGAAGCGGGCAAGAGAAGTGGTTCAGATAGAAGTGATTGTACCCGACCTAAAAAGCCTCTGCATGTTTCTAATAAGCTCCACGAGCAGAAACGTGCTCAAACTAGGATCAATAATTACAGAATCAGTCAACAAGCAGTGCAAAAAAACCATATGGTATTGAAAAAAATATCGAACATTTTGACAACTTCATAAAAAATCCTCAAAAATGTTGAACATCTCAATGTGTCTTTGCACAAATAATCAGTTCACATAAGCAACAAAGAGTCAATTCAAATATAAAACCAAAACATGTGGAGTTAATAAAATAAATAAAATGTGCTCAACTTCAGCAGCCTCGTTTGTTTTTCTTCTTCTAAAAACAGAACGGAGACACATGCTGTCTGCTTTTATAGAAATGTCAAAGTTTGTTAGCTTCTAATTAGTAGAGGCTACACAATTGAGCGACGTAGCTCAGATTTGATCGCTCACCGAGCTGAAACCGAGCTGTATTTACTGTTCAGTCTTTGACGCCACGGCAACCGTCTAATTGCAGCTTCACCAATTAAGACTCGGAGCACTGACTGCGCTGGAAGCACGTTCTGTTTTGATCTCATCAAAGTAATTAAAGATTTAACTTTTCGCCTCTGAATACTTCTTGTTGTTCGCTGAAGTTTGAGAGAGAGAGAGAGAGGTGTGAGTGTGTGCAGGTCTTTAATGTCACCGTGGGATGGGAGGCTGGAGGTGGCGACAACGAGCCCCCACTCATCACCACACGCCAGCTTTTCCCCTGTGTGGGTTTTTTTTAAACAGCTATATTAAAAACAAGGATTATCTATGAGTTAACCTGCAGTGATGTTCTCTCACTTTGAACAGAAACTCCTCTTGAAACAAAGCAAGTATGATGGATATAGGGTGTCACTTTAAAGGCTTTATATGTGATTTTTTGATCCAGCAGATGTCGCCCTTGAGCACCAGCATGAAACCAAAACAACTTGCTGCATTGTTGCGTTAGCATGCTAATGCTAGCAGTCTTTATTCTGCTCGTATCTTCACACTGCATGTAAATTTACCTGAAATGAGCGTGATCTAGAAACACAGTTAAGCAGTGAGTACAGTATGTTATTCTTCTTTTCTCTAGTCCCTCAATTAAACAACTTTTATACACGAGGGGAGGAGTCAGCCGGCCGTCCCGGCGATGTAAACAAAGTGAAGATAGGACTCTGAAAACTCTGAAAACATCACAGACAGTGGGACTCGGGTGTTACACCCATTGTAGACAGTCATGACTCACAGAGTTACTTTCAGAGGATATACTTGATTTATACATTTAAGAGTGAAAAATCACAGAACTCAAGGAGATGACACACATTTTTAAATCAATAACATGAGACTAACACAGCAGAGATAAGAGGTACCTCTTTGTCCACCTCTCAGGAGCTTCAATGTCTCCACCACACTTTGTAGTTTTCCTTTATTCTAGGGGCTTTTACCACCTTTATGGAAAGAGGACGGGAGAGCGCATAGAGATAAAAACAGGGATGACAAAGTGAGAGACCACGAGCTGTAAATGGCCGACAGTTGGTGTCGAGCACGGCGGCCACTTGGGAGTCCTTTATAAAATCTAGATAATTTCAGGATACAAAAACTAAAGCTAAACCGGCTCAAGACGTATTTTTATATGTTAGCATTTGAGTCCTCTGGTCCTGAAGAGATCCAGGTTCAGGTTCCAGTTGTTGCTTTAATTATTTATTTTATTTATTCTAATTTATTTCATATTTTTGTGGATGTTGTGATCTCCTGTACATTTTTTTCTTTAAATGCATTGCACAGCACTTTGGTCACTTTAAATCTGCTTTATAAATAAATGTGACTTTACTTGACTTTAATGTTTTTTTTGCGACCTGTCTCTCAGTCTCTCTTCAGGGATGTTGCAATTTTGCGATCATGCATATTCAACCAATCTCTGCACACTTTTTCAACCTTGCAATTTAGGCCAATCACTGCAGCCTTTGGAGTTGCTGCATTTTTGAAAACAGCTTTACAGTGGACGTGTAATGTGTTACACAGAAAACAAAAGCTTTAAAACATCACAACTTGCTCTGCAGCTTTAGAAAAAAGTAGCAAAACCAAACATTTCAAAACACCTGATACATTCTGCAGGGACGTCATTAACAACACACACATCACACCTGCAACACTAAACACCGACGCCTCAAAGAAAGATGGAGTCTGCAGCTTCATCTCTTCCTCATCTAACAACTCCCGTACACACAGCCTTCGCCCCTCCAAACACACACTCTGCACTCTCTGGATACTCTGTAACATAATTACAGCACCAGTCAACAACACACAGCTGCTCAGCAAGAGGCTGGGCTGTCAACAAACACACATACACACAGACACACACACACACACACACCGTCAGACACACACACACAGTCAGACACACACACACACACACACACACACTCACACACACACACACACCGTCAGACACACACACAGTCAGACACACACTCTGTTGCCCCGTCTGTTTTTGAGCAGCATCACGCACTCTCAAACATTCATTGTGCTCCAAGACATCTGACACTTGCACTGATCCACCAAACAAAGACAACAACTAGGTGTGTGTGTGTGTGTGTGTGTGTGTGTGTGTGTGTGTGTGTGTGTCTGTGTGTGTGTGTGTGTTTCTCTAAGCTGATGTATCCTTAATGTAAATAAAAAGTCAAGTTTACCAGTTTCATTTATAATGAAGAAACAACTGTTGAACTGTTTTACAGATATAGATTAATGACATCATTGCCGTTCAGATTTTTTTCCTTTAAGCCATAAATTATCATATTTTGTCTTTCAACATGATGCAAAGAAAGTGCATCAATCATTGTTTAATAAAAAAAAAAAAAGGAGTGGATATCTCTTGTTTTTCTCCTGGTCATCTTCCACATGTAGTCATGAATTGCTGACGGGCCAAATGAGCAAGTAAATCAAGCAGGCAAAATAAGTTATTCAGAAAAGAGTGGACTAAAATATTCAACTTAAAGGCACAGTATGTAAAGTCCACCACCAGGGGGCGCTCAATCAAAACAATAACAAAAGATGACGTTGAGGCTGGCGGGGGAATCATGGGAGTGATTCTCTCTGCTAACTTTTTTATCAACAGGACGAGTATTTATTTAGAAAATCCCTAGCATGTAGATTCTCTGTACGCCTGACGGGCAGGTGTGTTG
Source organism: Labrus mixtus (assembly GCF_963584025.1). Classification (NCBI taxonomy): domain Eukaryota; kingdom Metazoa; phylum Chordata; class Actinopteri; order Labriformes; family Labridae; genus Labrus; species Labrus mixtus. The sequence continues at coordinate 27,976,746 of NC_083626.1, forward strand.
ATGCTAAAAATAGCATCATGCAAACATGTCGGATCTGAACGTGATAAATCTCTTATTAACAAAGCACAATAAAACGACTCCATGCAAACTTCTGAATGTTGGAGAAGTTTGATGTTGGAAACGCAGTGCAACTTCTGTATTTTCTGAAAAGCCTGGGTTGAAAGACCCAAAACACGGGTCAGATGGTAGTTGCAAGAGGTCACATTACCCATCATGCATTGCTGTTAAAAGGTGCAGGTCTGAGTTTCTTAGTGACATCACAGGGTCGATTTTTTTGTGTCTCTTTTTGTTTTCAGGCTGTGTGCCCGCTGCTTCACCCAACATGTGTCCCTCACATAACCTCCAGCACAGATGACACACACACACACACACACACACACACACACACACACACACACACACACACACACACACACACACACACACACACACACACACACACACACACACACACACACACACACACACACACACACACACACACACACACACACACACACACACACACACACACACACACACACACACACACACAGTTTATGATAGGCCAGGGTCAAGGGGAGGGTACGACACACACACACACACCAGAGTCCGACCAATTCCTGTCAATTTAGGTTTTTTATAATGACAGAATAAGGAGCTCTTTGAGACAGCAGAGATCACGGAGGCCTGATAGAGGGGGGGCCTCCACAATTAAGCCGTCCCTCCTTCAACAGACACACACACACACGATCAGACCCCCAGATGCACAGGACAGCTCTCTACAGAGTGTGTGTCTGAGCGAGGCGGTCAGTCAGTCTCCCCCGCCTGCTCTCGTGGTTCCACATCGGGACAAATTGTGTCTGTTGCTGCTAATAGAGGACAAAGGACACACACACACACACACACACACACACACACACACACACACACACACACACACACACACACACACACACACACACACACACACACACACACACACACACACACACACACACACACACACACACACACACACACACACACACACACACACACACACACACACACACACACACACACACACACACACACACACACACAGAGGGTTCATTCATCCATCTGTTTTACCTAAACATACCATTTCCCCATCCCACTACAGAGCAGACGAGCCCGGTTTATTGGAGTCATTTCCAAGTCAGCTCAGCTCTGTGTATCAGCTCCATCTGATCCTCCATGAGTGAGGCAGACCCCCATCTGAGGGGATCAGGGTCTACACATCAGCTGTTTGGCTTTTGTTTTTCATTATGCAGAAAAAAACAAAGCAAGGCAGCAGCAGCAGGGGAATACATTAAGTATCATTTGTGAGCTCTAAATATTACACAGAAGTAAACCTAATTAGAGGGACGAACAAACCGGTTTCAGGAAAATGTTTTTTTGGTCTTCAGATTCATTATGAACTCAACTGGAGAGAAGAGGCGGGATCTGTGGGTCAAAAGGTCATAGCGCTTGTGATTTCATGTAAACAAAGAGTGACTTCTTGACATCATATTGCAGTTCATGGTAATTTATCGTTATCCATCCATATTGTTGTAGTCTGTAGCCAAGTAGGCTTTAGTCCTCCAAGCGGGCGGCCTGGGTTCAATTCCCCACTCTCTCTCCCCCTGGTTTCCTAATCCATCACCGTCCATCCATCCGTTATCTATACTGCTTTTCCCGTTCGGGGTCTCGGGGGGCTGGACTGTTCAGCAGCCAATCACAGGGCTGGCATATAGAGACAGACAACCAGCCACACTCACATTCACACCTACGGACAATGTAATAATAATAATAATAATAACTTTATTTATATAGCACCTTTTAAAAACACAGGTTTACAAAGTGCTTTGACAAACAGCAAAAACAAGAACAAACTAAACCAAACACAGAAGAACAGAAACAACAGCAAGAACATAACAAATGTAAAATACTAAAAATAATTAAATACAATTCAACAGAAAAGAATCCAAAGTGCACGATACCCAACAGACATATATAACCCGACCATCACAAGAACCATCACAAGAACCATCATAAGAACCATCACAAGAACCATCACAAGAACCATCATAAGAACCATCATAAGAACCATCACAAGAACCATCACAAGAACCATCACAAGAACCATCATAAGAACCATCACAAGAACCATCACAAGAACCATCATAAGAACCATCATAAGAACCATCACAAGAACCATCACAAGAACCATCACAAGAACCATCATAAGAACCATCATAAGAACCATCATAAGAACCATCATAAGAACCATCACAAGAACCATCACAAGAACCATCACAAGAACCATCACAAGAACCATCACAAGAAACATCACAAGAACCATCATAAGAACCATCATAAGAACCATCATAAGAACCCAGGAAACACAAGAACCATCATAAGAACCATCACAAGAACCATCATAAGAACCCAGGAAACACAAGAACCATCATAAGAACCCAGGCAACACAAGAACCATCATAAGAACCCAGGCAACACAAGAACCATCATAAGAACCATCACAAGAACCATCATAAGAACCCAGGAAACACAAGAACCATCATAAGAACCCAGGCAACACAAGAACCCAACAACACGAGCTGATACCAAGAGGACCAAAGATTTAAAAAGATGTAAGAAACTAAAAGAGCTAAAAGCAAATAAAAAAGATAACAGCAATAAGAAGGTAAGAGCAGTAAAAGAAACAGAAACAAGTGAATAAATTATCAAAAAAAAACAATAATATGTAAAATGTAGAGTCACTAATTAACCCAACGAACCAAACGGGGATTCAAACCAGGAACCTCCTCCCTGTGAGGCAACAGCACTAACCACTGCAGCCCTGTCCTCTCTAATGAAGGCAAACTGCCAACAAATAAATACGGCAGCAGAAACAGGTAACAAGTGCACCTCTGCAGAATTGCAGGTTTAGGCACAAGATGCGAGAAAAGGACGGGACAAAACTTAACTCTCACTGTTAACTTCAGTGAACAATATTCAAATGAGTGCGATGCGAGCTGCGCGATCCAACATTTGATTGGATTTGGATTCTCCCATGATTGACAGGAAAGGTTATTTTCCCCAGCATTCAAACTGGAAACAACATGGCGGCTTTTTGGTAATATAAAATACCTTTTCATACATGCACGCAAGCAGTGCACTGAAATCTCATTCTGAGAGCATGTGGTGCGAGCAATGCGTCATGTAGTTTCTGACTCTTGACCCTTTTGGTTTAACCCACAAGCAGCAGGGACACTAGGCGACAAGCAGGGTCTTGCATGAAATGTTGCGACTTGTCGTATGCAGTCAGGGGGCCGCACTGCGTTTTCCTTACAGTCAAACCAACGACTGTGACGTCCCTCAGTTGCACTCGATTTTGGCGACCGCAGTGGACATAAATGTAAACATGGCCGACGTTTTCCATCTAGAGTTAGCCTGAGTAACTTAACCCCCAATCCTTCATGGAGAAACTCTTTGTACAAAAGGCTCTGCTGCAGCTTTGGCCAACCCCTCGTCTGTCTGTGGCTCTGGCTGAAGCCGGTGAAGAGAGGGGGAAGCAGTCATCACATGTACTTGACACCGCTGTCTAGATAGCAACTATTATTAGTCCCAACAAACCACTCAGCACTTCCTCCTTCAACTGGAGCCTCACGCTCCCTGTGCACCACAGAGACGGTTCTCCCATCATGAAAGTGAATTAGAGACAACAAAAGCATCATTTTTTACATGAATCTTCTAATACTGTTATAACAATGACAGCTGGGGCCGTCACTCTGTTCTGTATGCTGTACTGTGAGTCACTGTGAAATGTATGTCTTTTTGTTGCACATCAGAAAAGATTGAAATTCTTCTTTTAAGATAAAACTGCAGACTGATGACAAGCAGAGGGGAGCAGTGACATCCAACGCAGAAGGAGAAGGGTTGATATGATATTCTGTTTACTAACCTCACGCAGAGAAAATGGAATTACTGACCTTGTTCTAAATAATTTGATCAGAGAGCATACTGAGGACGTACAATGGACT
>NC_083626.1:27985770-28008270 GCF_963584025.1 Labrus mixtus
GTTTATGTGTAGATGGGAAAACAGAGTTTAAATACTGTAAAAACTACCTCATGTTTAATTCAGCATCTTTGCACTACTCACCACTGCACTATTATCTTATTTTATCCTATTTAGCCTTGTACATATTAGTCTTTGCTTATTTGTTTATTTTTGTGTTTATTGTTGATATTTAATATTATACCTTTGTACAAAGAGAGCACAGTTTACCAAAGTTAAATTCCTTGAGTGTTGAAGCATACCTGGCCAATAAAGCTGATTCTGATTCTGAGTTTTGTTCTTGATTGACAGCTCTGTTGACAAACGCGGCTCCTTGCAGCGTTCTCAACTAGATTAAAGTCGAGCAGGAAAGACGAGAGAAAACGAAGAAAAACGGGGCACTGGTGGTGCAGTGGTTAGTGCGCGCGCCCCATGTATGGAGGCTGTAGTCCTCCAAGCGGGCGGCCCAGGTTTGAATCCCACCTGTGGCTCCTTTTCTGCATGTCATTCCCTACTCTCTCTCTCCCTGATTTCAGACTCTATCCACTGTCCTGTCTCTCCATTAAAGGCACAAAAAAGCACAAATAAATCTTTTAAAAAAACAAGAAAACTAACAACAAATTGTTGAACTTTCAATAACTGTGAATGTGTCTGCTTTGAATGGACACAAGAGTCCTGCTGTGGACTGTACCGTCCTGAGGTAACTTTGATGTTTCTGTAAGCAGAAAGGGGCGTGGCCTCATCCCAGTGATTCCACCAGCCAACTACCATCTACCAATGTCAATCCACCCGCTCCTGACTATGACACTCCTGATCTTAAATCTGAATATGAAATCAAACGGGTCAGGGTGAAATTAGCTAAAGCGGTAGGTACCATGCCAAACCATCGCCTCAGACCCTTCTCATGACCTGCATGTTTTATCAGATGCACTGACTGAACTGCAGTGACAGTCTTGTTTAAGATTACAGACAAAATGGAGTTTTATTATAAACATGATAGAGACTCAATCATCTCTAAATAAAGCGCAGCGAAGACCCTCCTTTCTCTCATATCTTTGAGTCATCTCACTCCGCTGCACTCTACTTTCAACAAGTGCTCTCTGTTTAAAAAAAAACCATCTTAAACATGTAAGTCAGGGCTACACACACACACACACATTCACTATCAATAGGTTTCTGCAACATCTTGCATACAGCACCCTCCACTCGACAAACATCAGTTTTTTCAGTCATTAATAAAAAAAAAATTTCAGATCTGTGAAAATCAGAACATAAAAAGTCCACCTACGATTTATCACTGATGAGCACATTTTTTGAAGTTTTTCTACAAACAGAGAACTTGGCCTAGTGATTTGTGCGTGCACCCCTTGTACTGAGGCTGTAGTCGTCGAGAGTGGGCATCCCGAGTTCAAATTCCGACCTGTGGCTCCTTTACTGCATGTCATCAATCCCAGCTGTCAGGACAGGATTAGTGAATATTTGACCACTAAATTATAAGGATTTTGTCATTCATTCATAATTCATCCACATCATTGGATGTTCTGACTTTACTGTTTAGACTGGTGCTCCCTTCAAAAAGATAATAACAGAATCAAATTCAACACAGAAAGAGCTACTGTCTTTGATTTACTACTGACTCATCCTCGCCCTGGATGACTTATAACCGTCACTATCTTTTTTATCTCACAGTTGTCATAACAGAAGCGTTTGTTTTTCTGTCACCTGTAGAGTTTCTGGTCCCAGCCTTTTAAATGTCAGTTGTTGTTTCCTCTTATTGGTTTCATTGCCGGGGGTAACCATAAAGTCAAAGTCATAACAATTTGGACTGTGGATGTTATTTTAGGTTATAGTCAGGGGTCGGAGCCATCGGGTGCCCCCCCCTAACCATCTCCATCTAACCACAGAATCCTAAACTGGGAATTTCAATTTTCAATGTCAAACGCGATACTGAGTTAAAATCAACTTCTTGGACTGTGTTGCAACAGGCTAAAAATAACCTTCACTGCATTTCAGTGTGGCACATTTCATTTTGACCCACAGCCGCTGCGATGAGGACTACAGGTCTCCAACATGACCACCAGGCTAAGCAGTGATCCACTTTAACAGTACTTTAAATTGTGACTTCAGACATACAGTATATCTCCTTTTTGAGTCTGCAAAGATTCCCGCTGTGTTTCCATTACATAGAGGAAACTCGGGCGGGCTGCACAGGTATATTCAAGCCCTCCCAAGTACATTTGAAGACCTATTTTTGTCCGTATATAATCGTATATAATAATTGTTCTGGGGAAGCAAGAGAGTGTGAATTACAGCGAGAGAGAGCGAGAGTGTTGGATTGTCCGTCCTGTAAATGCTCTGATTGAGGCGAGACGAAACAGAAACGTCTCATTCGTTTTAATTTTGTTCTGCAGCCGATGTTATCCTGCACTCTTGGTTGAGGGATAAGCGCTGTGAGACGTGTCAGCATCAATAAGCCTCCGCAGACACGGATCACCTGATGTGATAACAGAATATCGAGTGAAGCCGGGTAATGTTACTCCAGAGTCTTTAACGTACAGCTGATGGATTGTGTAAACCGAGCAGGAAGACAAAAGATGAAGTTATGGAATGAGGAGGCGGGACAACCTGCTGTGATAGGAAAGGTGCAGGTGTGTGTGTGTGTGTGTGTGTGTGCTTATGTGTGGCTCCTGCAGGGGCAATTCTAAAGTCTGTTGGGGCCCTAATCATGAATTAATTGGGGGGCCCTCCAACCAGCGTTCATCACCATCACTGTCTGCCAGTGTCTCGGCGATTATTCCTCTTCCTTTATTTTCCCTGTATTTTTTTTCTCTCCTATTTACAGAAAATTCTCCTTTTTTTTTCTTAACTGACAAACTCTGGTTTGAGTGAGTGCAATCAGATGGGGCCCCCTTAGGTAGGTTTCTAACCCCCGACTGGTGTGGGGCCCCAAGCATTTGCCTGCCTTGCCAGTTGAGAAGCAGCACCTCTGGGCTCCCAGTTTAGACCGGGATTGATTTTTTTAAATAGCACTGAATGTCTTTGCCCCTCAGTACATAAAGGATCTGCTTATCAGCAACACAGCAGCTAAACTCTCAGGTCCACATGTAGAGGTCTTCTGAGCAAATCTCCAAAGCAGGCGAGGCGGCTTTCTGTTTTAAAGCCCTGAGTAAATGGAAAAACCTGTCAGACGACCTGAGAGGAGCCCCAACACTCAACTCTTTTAAAAACTTTTTTTTAATCAGTGTATGGCTCAGCTTTGAATGTGTTTGTGCATGTTGTACTTCATAAGAATATTTATGTCTGAGCATATGGGTTACATGTAGGTACGAGCCCCGAGCCCTCTCTATTTGCACTTTGTGACTTTTTGTGATTGTTTCGGTTTTGTCTCTGTGTTGGACTGGGAGGACTTTGGATTTTAAATCAAGAACGGTCACCACTGAGCAGCTATTTTTCCACATCATTACTGAGATTAGAAGGAAAACTCCTCTTTCTAAAAGAACAAATAACTTCAATTGATAATTTGACTTTAATCCCCCGGGTTACGGCCACAACCTTCCAGGTGTTACAGTCTAAGTGAGTGACACGCCCCCTGCACACAAGATGAGGATTTTTAATTTATATTTATGGTCTTGGTCTTGTCTCGGAGCACTCTGGTCTCGGGTATGTCTTGGTCTTGGTTGGTCTGGTCTTGACTACAACACTATCATTTTGTAAGAAATGTGCTCAAGTTTGACTAACTAAAACACCCAGGTAGAGCATAATTCTGTTAGAGACACTGGAGGTAAAGATAAAGAGGGTAAATAAATGCTATTAATTCATGCTAGCACTAAATAAGTGTCCCAGTTGGGTCAACCCAGTCAAAAAAAGGTCTGGACCCGCCCCTGGTTCTGGTTCCCCTTCAAGTAATTGTCTGCAAACTAAATCTATAAACAGCTCATGAAAATATATTTTGCATTCTTTCTTTTCCGTTTTAGTCTGTCTGTCAGTGAACTGGGACAGGCAGGTCAGACTGTGGCTTTGTGTAAAAACCACCAACAGGCTGAGCTCTGTGTTGGAACAGGTGTTTGCTGTGGAGCTGAGCCAGCGAAAGTTATGTACAGCTTCACGCACACACACCTTATTTCTTTAGGCAAATACAGGTAGCACAGTGGACTGGACACGCACGCTTCATGACAAGGGGAGAGGGGGGGAGAGAGAGAGAGAGAGAGAGAGAGAGAGAGAGAGAGAGAGAGAGAGAGAGAGAGACACACACACACACACACACACACACACACACACACACACACACACAGACGACTCAGAGTGAAAGAGGAAGGTGCACTAACCGTCGCCTTGATGGGGACATACAGCACCGGTCTGTCCGATGAGCCGTTCTTGGCGTCCTGCAGGGTCCCGACCTGGAAGCCCTTAGACTTGACCCAGAATTTAAATTTCGCGTTGATGTGGTTGTTCCCCTTCTCGTGCTGCAGGAAAACCCCGTTGCTGTTCTCCTCGTCCCCCTGGAGCAGAGTCTGCAGGATCTTGTTGTATTTACGCCGGGTCACGGTTTTTGTCTTCCCGGAGTCCCCGTACGTCCGCAGGCACCAGTCCTGAAATTCACTGAACATGTCCGCGCCTCCGACGGCCCCGTCGGACGCCGGAATCCCCCCGCTGCTGGGACTCCGGCTGCTCGGCTGGGTCTGCTGGAGGTTGGTGGAGGTAGTCACCGCGTCCGTCACACTGTTGTCTTTTCTTGTTGTCATCATGAAACGAGTTAATTCAACAGGAGATAGTCCCTTTACGACCCACTTAGGCTGTCCGTTAAAATGGGTCCGAACTGGGCACGAACCTACGGGAGCAACGGTGGCTTGGGGGGTTACAATCCGTCAAAACCTTCAAAAAAAAAAAATGGGGGAAAAATCCAACAAATCTTCCAAATTTGCCTTCAAGCTCCAAAACGATCACTTAACCCCTTCAACATTTCCTCATTTCCTCAAAAAAATAACCGAAACACAAAGTCCCGTCCGTTTTTTTTTTTCAAAATTAGGCGTTTGGATCCCTCCTCCTCCTCACCCTTCCTCCTCACCGATATTACGCACCAACGGAGAGCTGAGAGAGAGAGAAAGAAAAAAAGGGAATAAGCTCTCTCTTTGGGATGCCAAACCGTCCACAATGTAACTCCACAATCAGCTCCTGTTTGGTGTTTGATAGGAACAATGAGAGCTGGAGGAGGCTGTGCAGGACGGAGCCCTCCTCAGACACACCTGTTAGAAGCGTGGGTCGCTCGGCCTGTCCCGTGGGGGGGTGTCGGTCACCGCCTCCCCCTCCTCTTCCTCCTTTGAGAGACACAGACGGAGCGAGAGAACGAAATGATACACACGACTGTCAATCTTTGCTTATTTCTTCTTTTTAAAAACACGTATTCGTCAGACGGGGTTCTGCAGGTTCGGCTGCGGGGTCTCCATCACCGAGGAGCCGAAGAAGCGCACACGTTGACAAGACACACACGTCCTGAAATGAGCGATTTTTATTTCTCCAATGACGACGCTGTTTTTGGACAGTTAATAAAAAAATACAGTCCTGAATGTGTTTCCCTCTTTGTCGTTATTTTCTGCCTCTTCCTCCTCCGCGCTCCGGCCGACGCGACACAACCGGACACCTGTTTGAATCCGGTTCTTCTTTCTTCCTCTTGCACCCTCAGAGCGCAACGCTACGCCTCGTTTCCTCCCTCCTCAAAAAACACAAAACGATCACAGGTGAAGCTCTGGCGATATCAGCTTAAAACAACCCCTGTGGTAGCTGTAGTCCTATAACATGCTCTGCGACACACCGCCGGACGAGCAGCGCTGTTTACCGGGACTGAGTCAACGGGACAACATGCAGGCGACACGCAGCTCGATCTGAATAAAGCAGGAAGTGTCCAAAAATGACCAAAAAACGCGCAGCACGCTGCAGACAGACGGCCCCGGAGATGTCAAAGGGGGAGTTACTCAAGCAGAATGGAGGACAAGTGAGAGTAGAACACCCAAAAATCAACATGTGAAGTGATTCTAAAAAATAAATAAAGACGTTTTCCTTGTGGTGATCTGCTTTTTGTCACTTTTAAGAAAATATATGATCAGTCTCATCGGTCCACTTCATCTATTTAGTTGATTTAAAAAAAGGATTAATAATTAGGTGACCTAAATTCTTATTCAGTGGCCTAAAAAGTGGACATATAAGAGAAAGTCATACCTGACTTTAATTTATTTGTCCAGCTTTATCCCTTAAAGTGACATTTGGCGCCAAGCTTACCTTATTTTATCCCCTTTAACATAAATCTACAAAAAACAAGAATGATCACGACTTTGCAGTACATGATATCAGATAAATGCAGACTCGTGTTTATTTTATGAATGCAGTAAACTTTTATTAATTGTAGTCATTGAGGACCATTAAAGACACATTTCTAATATTTGCAGGGTCTTCACTCAAAGATGAGATGAGTTGAAGTGTGTAAAATAGTTCAACAAGAAGGACATCAAACTGAATCCAGTTCAGTTTGATGAAAAAAACCTTCAAAACCTCCACTGTCTCCCCATCCTCCAGCGTATCTACCTCAAACTCCTCATATCACCTATAAAGCCCTCCATAACTTGGCGTGTGCCTTCGTCATTGCCGCTCCCACCCTCTGGAACTCACTCCCAAAAACTCACTCTCCACCTTCACGAAATCCCTAAAAACTCCCCTCCTCAACATCACCTTCAACCACTAACAGACTCAACTCTCATCCTCCTTCTCTGTTGTTGTTTTTCTTTGTTTAGCATCTTTGAGTTCTTTCTTTTAACTGAAACTCTGGTTTCTCATCTCCCCTGTGTCCCTTCCTCCTTTCTTTGATTGTATCTGTGTGTGTGTATTTTAGTAACTTCTACACAAACAGAACATGCAAACTGTAGCTACTGAATGTATCTGGGAGTCTGATCCCCAGCTGAGTGTAACCGTCTCCCTTCAACACTCGCGTGCACAACCTTGAAATCACTGGAGCAAGCAGAGACACAAACAGGCTGCCAGGAACCCGCTGCAGTCCACACACACACACACACACACACACACACACACACACACACACACACACACACACACACACACACACACACACACACACACACACACACACACACACACACACACACACACACACACACACACACACACACACACACACACACACACACACGTCCAAAATAAGGAAGCCGGCAGCAGAAAACACTCGTCCAACACGGCAGCCCTAAAGAGGAACCCCTCGCTGTCCGACCAGTTCATGTCATGCTCCTCTGGACTGAGCCAGAATTTGAGTTTTTTATTGGACATGAGTTCATCCTCTTCTTCTGAATGAACCGTTTACATCCTGGGAAAAGATGGATTCAAGTGGAAGTGTAGCCTTTGTGATGGTGCCATTATTAAAAATATCTGTCTGACAGAGCTCATCAAACTGCTCTCTGTTTTCAAGTCAAACATATTTCAACTCATGAGTTTATAGATAGATAGATAGATAGATAGCTAGATAGATACTTTATTGATCCCGAGGGAAATTCAAAGCATCCAGTAGCAGGTTACAAAGACGTACATGACATGAAACATTTGTTACAAATTAACCACAAAACTGACCCCCCCCCCCCCCCCCCCCCCCATACATATATTAACCTGAAAAAAAGATTTAAAGAATACCTCTAGATGAATTAAACTTAAACTGTGCAATTAAAAATAGACTTATACAAGAAATGTACATAACCCGTACAGGATTGTACTGTAATTAGACCTGAATATAAAAAATAAAAAAAGTGTTGACCTTCTGAAGTTGATCTGTGGGACACAAATGAAAGTGACACAGTGTCTCAGCACCCGATCGAATGGATGCAGGATCTTTATCACATACGGTCCAAGATCAGAGAGGCTCCTACTTTATCGAAAGCAGTAAAATAATTGTATTGACAGCACAGAGTTGAGGATTGTTGCCGTAGCCTTAAAGGTCACAAGTGTTTCAAACTGTACTTCCTTAAAATCCACAAACCATTTATTGAGGCTGTCGTCTCAAGCGGGCGGCCCGGGCTCGCATCCCGCCTGTGGCCTCCGTCCCGCATGTCGTTCCCCACTCTCTCTCCCTGGTTTCCGACTCTATCCACTGTCCTATCTCTCCATTAAAGGCACAAAAAGCCCAAAAATAAATCTTTAAAATCCACAATCTAGCCGTTCAAACACCCACACACATTTTTTATTTATTTAACCAGGAAAGAAACTCATTGAGATTAAAAATCTATTTTTCAAGAGTGTCCTGGCCAAGACAGGCAGCAAAACATTTACAGAGTTTCACACGGACAACGAGCAGCCAAACGCACAAATACAAAATAAATTAGACATTAAAAGACACAAATAACAAATCCGAACAGCAAAATGTTTGTCAAAAATCATCCACAAATACATCAGGAAGAACATCTACAGCCAGATGTGACCGCCTCCAAGTCATTTAACTTCCTCTTAAAAGCATCCAACGAGAGAAGTTCATTAAGTTTCAGCTCTTTTTGTAATTCTTTCCAAGTAAAGGGAGCAGCAAACTTAAAGGCCTTTTCCCCAGTTCAGACTTTTGGAGCAGACAGTAAGGAACACCCACCTGTGGACTAATTATATGATCCATCATCAGAGGCGAGATTGGCTCCAGATTCACTGATCAGAGATTAGTGAATCTCTCATCGCATGTGACACTTGTGCCACATGGAGACCAATCACAGAGGAGCAAAACTCCTCCTCTCTAGCTAAATGTCATAAAACCAGAGTGTATCACAGCCACCATAACAACACACAGTGACAGCCACCTGAAACAGTCGGTTCCGTTTGTCTCCCCTTATCAGCGTGAATACCACAGTGAGCGTTCAACCTCAGACTGATTCTCATCAGAAGCTCTGAACTGCAGCAGAAGAAATCACTGTTAGAAAGAAGGAAACTGCTCGAGGTCTTTTAAAGTTATTGATGGGAAAACATTAGAAATTTAACTCTTATTGTCCCGGTGTGGGTGTGGGTGTGGTTGGTGGGTGATGGGAGCAGGGAGCAGGGAGGGGGCTGACTCTGGGATGCCCTACACGGTTGAGTTGTGAGGGCCAGAAGGGGCCATGTGGTAAGGGGAGGCAGGGGAGCTAGTATCAGAGTTGTCACTTCCTGGAGCTCACATTAACACAGCCCAGGCCTGTTGAAGGTGGCATCGCTGTTTTGGTTGCCGTGGCAACAAAGGGGCCATAGGGTAGGTCATGCAAGTCATCAGTCGGGCATCGGGGGCATAACTGGGATGAGGGGTGTCTTCACTGAGCGTTTATCCTTTCATCAGGGCACAGGTACCTTGATTGGCTAAATGGGTCAGAAGTCCAGTGTGTGTGTGTGTGTGTGTGTGTGTGTGTGTGTGTGTGTGTGTGTGTGTGTGTGCGCGTCCTGCTCCTGTCTTTTACAGCTTGTTTACGTGTTCACATCATAAAGGTGAGATGCTGAGATGTATGAGGGCTGTTCTTTGAGAACATGTGGTACCAACACACTAACACACACACACACACACACACACACACACACACACACACACACACACACACACACACACACACACACACACACACACACACACACACACACACACACACACAAAAACACAAACGAAAACTATTGAAACTGAATCCTTTAAAAACTTGATTCTTCTGACTTGTCGACGGTTTTCAGTTTACAGTTGCCCTCATCCTTACGCAGAGCTGTCTTTACAGACTCTACAGTTCAGTTTGTTGTTCATTAGGAGTCTTTTAAGACGAGGTTCACTTACCCTGTTTCTCTTTTCTAATGTTGCAGGTTGTGGCGTTTTGCTCGAGAACTCAGCGTACTCCCTCTACTTGTGATCGCTCTTTCCTGTCACCAAAAAATACACAAGATACATCTGAAAATAATAATATGACAAACCAATTACCAGCAATTAACATTAACACAGCTTTTACTTTCTTTAAGCAGGCTCTAAACAGTGATAGAGCAACCTGACTGCAGCATTTTTTTTAAATTCACTGGGTCAAAAAAATACTTTTTTTTCTTCTAACATTTGGTGTCAACAAACAATTTCTATGATAATTTTTAGGAGAAACATAGAGCTGTGCATGACTGACTGTGTTTTTAAAAAAGTAAACTGAAGGTGATAGGAGTCCAAAACTGGGCCGTTATGTTTGTGTCTGAGCGTCTTATCTGAAGGCCCCCCCCCCCCGGTCTCTTTCCCCGTAGGAATTACACCAAGGACAGAAAAAAAGAGAAACTCCACCAAGAGGATGAAAATAACCTTCCACCATGGGAAGTGAAAGTGGGTTTCAAAACACTCGAGTTGTTTCTTTTTTTTCTCTGTGTGGTTGTCCAGAAGGCCGACATTTCCCCTTAATGGAAACCGTTGTTCGGAGGTAAATTGACACAATAATAATATGATGGACAGCATGCATTCATCAACCATACGTCCAAAGCTCAATCTAATATGCAAAATACTGAACCAGAGAAACACTTAGGGGCTTTGGATTAATAGCATCTGTATGTGTTTCTTTCGTTTTTTTCCTCTGCGTCTCTCAGGGTTTTTCAGTCGTGTCCGAGGCCGTCCTCAGTTGGGCCCTTTTGGATTTCCTTCTCTGTGAAACTTCTTCTTCCTCTTTCTCTTCTTCACACACACCCTTTAAAATGTTGAAATATCCACTGTCAGTTTGCACAAGGCTGCAAAATGTCCCAAACCAGGATGATGATGAAGAACAAGAAGAAGAAGAAGAAGAAGAGGTGTTTGAAACCTACACAAACGCAGGAGCAGCTACAGGTTTCAGTTTCAACTTTCTCTACATGAGGAAGGGTTTCCATTAATTTGCCTTTTGAGAGTGAAGTCATCAAAGTATCAAGACTAAAGTTTACATGTCTATCTGTTTTTTTAAAGTTCTAATTAGAGATGTGGATAGTCAGAAATCGGGAAAAATGAAGCCAATACGGAAGTGCAAAATCCTGCAGTTCCTCAAGTGTCCACTAGAGGCTGGCTGCAGAAGCACCAGAAGTCACATACACACCCATTCAAAAGAGCCTGTTTTTATTTAGACTAACATGTTTACAGCCTGGTTCAAAAAACAAAATCGGTCTAATTAGCTCATGCTTTGATCAGCTCACACTGTACGGGGGTGAATGTTTTGATGACTCATCAGTTTTGATTTGATGAAGGATAAGAGTTATTCACAATAAGGCGTGTAGCTGACCTGATTGACAGGTGGGCGCAGTGTAACAGTTTGTCAGAAGGTTTAAAACCCGCCTCAGCTCCAGCTCTCAGCCTGTCGTTAGGTTGACTGAAAGTTAGACTGAGACAGCATTTCCAGCATGGAGACCGCCATCGATGGGACTCCAGCGCCCCCTGCAGGAACAGACGGGGGACGTCACTCAGGCTTCATCCATTTAAAATAACAGTCTGTGTCACCCTCTTAAACCTCCTCAGAGGAGCTTCAAATTGCAATTCAAGCAAACAAATCTTCCTCTTTTTTTTCCTTTTGCATGCCTGGCTCTTAAACGCTTACATACAGATTGTCTCGCCACCCAGGCCGCATTTTGACTCATGTATTTGTCCTTTGGCACAAATCCCACACAGTCGTTGCCCTCTGCTCATAAAAAGAGAAGACAGGAGTTAAGGGTGAGGACGGAGAACATAGCTCGGCCTCGCTAAGCCCTGATCCTTTTCCTTAAGCATTTATGGAAAAAACCAACCTCCTCACTATGATGCAGCAATGGACGAGCAACACACACACACACACACACACACACACACACACACACACACACACACACACACACACACACACACACACACACACACACACACACACACATGCCTATAGACACACACAATCACACTAGGCATGCCTAAATGAACATTCACCATGCATACAAATGCATATGTGCTCCTTACTCCCAGAAACATATGTATCTATGCATGAGCTAACACATGTAGAACAACAAGGTTCTATGCACATATATGTACATGTTGACCACATACACACACACACACACACACTAACAAGAACTGAGGGGGCAAATCAGTTACCCCCACCTTAACACACAGATATGAACACACTAGCACACACACACAGGACCCTGGCTGCCTTGCCTGCTCGGCTGGCTGGATCTCACGGTTGCCATGGTGCCAGTCAGCTGGAGGGAGTGTGAGTGGGCGTCGAGGAAGAGGTCTGCTGCTGACTCCTGGCTGGGACACACACACACACTTGTACAAAATGACACAAAAAGGACACACATGCAGATATGTGATCACACACACACACTGACACAGTAATGTATGCAGATGTAAGGACGGATGTATAAGCATGCATGCAAACACACACACACACACTCTCTCTATCTCTCTCTCTCTCTCTCTCTCACACACACACACACACACACTCAATCACACAATTTTTTTCCCCAAAAATGACTGATAGAAACAATAAAATCGCTCCTCACAGTGATCACAGCTGCTGGTCAAAGCCACCACAAAAATCTCAGCACTGATCCTGCTGTACTTGTGAAGACCTTCAGCTCAAATTTAAATTATTTTCATGTAAAACAAGTCACAAATTAGTTCCATGAACTGTAAAAAATAACTCCCCCCTCCCACTCACTCGAGGTAAATTCTCCTGCTGCGTTCTCACATCAGCTCACTCGGACTTGCTGAGGAAAAATACTCGAGGTCTGGCAGGAGAAACTCCAGGTGAAGTCAGAGCAAAAAATGTGTCTGTTTGCGTTCACACATGCAGCTCCTGAGAGTTTTGAGTTTTCTGCGTGTGAAAGTGTGAAAGTGTGAAAGCACTATAGATGTTATATTAACTAACTAACAACGCACCCTTTAAAGGTTGCGTTCATCTGCTGGAGTGATATTTCAAGATTGCTAGGGTTAGATACCTGTAGCATAAAGTGGCAGGTTAAATTCCCAGAAAAGCCCCTCCGCCCCGTGACAGTTAGCCACCAGACTGTCACAGGAGAGAAAAACATGAAAAACTCAAATGAATCAAAATACTCATCCCTCCATTTGCACGTATGACTCGAAGAGGTAGGTTAACCCATGCTGAGCTCTGATTAAAGAGGGTCGGTTGGGGGGGGGGGGGGATCAGAGGGTCACAGTGTGTGGTTAATATATGAGACACATTAAATGTAAGAGATTAATGCAAATTAATTAGCGTGACACACTTCAATACACAGGCAGGCGATGAGGTGGCGTTAATTATTCAACGCACGAGTGCTCGACCGCTGAACTGGAAAAGTCAGGGGGGAAAAAATGTTTGATATTTAAAGACAATTTGCATAAATTATTGACAAATTAAATCAGAATTTCTGTTTAAAACCGTGAAAAAAGTCAGAATGATAACCTTCATGCAGGTAGGATTAACTAGATCACTTAACGACTTTGTATTAAAATGTGTGTTTCTGAACTGTGGACACGTTTTCCAGGCAACAACCTGAGATACATTTTACTGAAGCGGTCTGCAATCACGCAAAAATATCTCCAGAGGTTACACACAGTGATGCTCGAAGAAAAGAGAGACTTGATTGTTTTATGTAGTCCGTGAAAACACAACATGAAGATTGATGATTTATTGTTAAAATAAGTCTCAGAGCTCAACAAAACATGTGTGTGAAGTTTCTTGTTCTAAATCCACTCTGATCCTGTATTTGATCATGTCTATAAACCCCTCTATTTCAGCCCTGCTCAGAACAGGCTGTTTCTGTGTCTGTACCTTTAAATATGTAAATGAGCTGTGTCTGACCACGCCCCCTCTCTGGAAGGGCTCGGGTGTACTCGGTGCTTTCTCACTCCATGTCCTATTGTTTACGGTGAGAAGGCAGACTCAGAGGACAGAACAAACACCTAGCTGTGGGAGTGTCACCCACCTGGGGGAGGGGCTACTGCCCTTTGTGATGTCATGAAGGGAAAATCTCCAAACGGCCTGTTTGAGCACACATTTTCTGAAAAGTGGAGCAGGGAGAAGACGGAGAGGATGGAGTAGGGACACATATTAGTGTTAGAAAAACATGGTGAAGGTTTTTTTTAAAGTGTGTTTAGTAATAATGTAACAAATGGGTCCATTTGGTTTGATGGAGAGCAACCTCCTCACAGAGAGCTCAATGGGGATTCAAACCAGGAACCTCCTTGCTGTGAGGCAACAGCGCTAACCACTGCAACGCCGACCAACCCTACAGGGTTAACAATTCAACGCAATTTTGATTTCATTCTTAAAGCATCCTGACTCTTAAATGCATGACAAACAAGATAAAAACATTTCCCCAAAGTGTCGACAGCCACAGGTCGGGCCCCTGAGCAACACACAACAAGTATTAAAAAACATAAATATAAAGTGTGCCTTTCAGATGAATTGGCTGCTTCTGCCTGCAATTCTGTTGTTTATACATCTGTGTTGCACGTACTGCGAGTGGCTGCTTACACGGTTGTTATAATGGCCATTACTCGATATGCAAAACATCATTTCTGCTGCGCTGCAAAACAAACACACACATGTTTTTTTTTTACATTCCTCCTCAGCTAATGACATAAAAGCTTATTCTACCAACACACACACAAGCATGCATTAACAGTTCTCTGTCAGTTACACTTACACACACACACACACACACACACACACACACACACACACACACACACACACACACACACACACACACACACACACACACACACACACACACACACACACACACACACACACACACACACACACACACACACACACACACACACACACACACACAGCCGGGCAGTAATGAGCTGCCACATGTAAAGCATGTTTATTCATCCTGTGGAGACTGTTTTGCGTCCACAAATGCAGCATGCTGTTAAAGTGCGACCCGCCTGCTCTCAACACACAATCACTAAAACTCAACCACATATACAGGCACTAAATCAAATACACACTATTCCACCAATAAATCACCTGTTTGACCAAAAGTTCTTAACAGATTAACTCAATCTTCTGCCATCCCGTCATGTTTGACTGCACTGCACTTCTTTTAAAAAAATACCTTCACTAACACATCCCCCCCCCCCCATGGAGACAGCGTTGCGTTCATGAATGCAGCCCGCTGGTGAAGCGTGACATGCTGTGATTCCCTGCCTGCTGTCAGAAAATACACAGAGTGACATATTAAAACAGAATAAATATTGTTATTTCAGTGGGCTGAATTATAAGTCTAATGAGAGGAATATCACAACTGCTGTCTTGTTGTGTTAATTATCACATAACTGTAAACAGGAACTACAGAGACATGTAGTGTTGTAGTCAAGACATCACTAACCGCGACCAGAGTGCTCCAAGACTGAGACATGGAAAACAAGCTCAATGGGGCCAATTAAGAAGAATGTTCTGATTTCTAATAAATCAGTTCTATAACAAAAATGAAATGCAGATTGATCAACGGTGGAAGTAATAAGCTTTAAGTTGCAGTAATTATATTACCTGCAGTAAATTCTCCTTCTTACACATATACACAACACGTTTGTGGGTGCTGCAAACTGTAAGTTCAAGCTTATATGCTGGCGGGGCAAATTTCTAATGTGCACAGACAATGTTGAAACAGAGCTTTTTAGAGCCACTGTATACTAGGGCTGTGAATCTTTGGGTGTCACACAAATCGATTTCAATTCTTGGGGGTCACGATTCGATTCAAAAGGATTCTGGATCCATGATTCAAAGTCTATTTTTGAATTAGTACATACTTCAGGATCTACTCCAGTCATCTGTGAGCTGAATTTATTACTGAGTTAAAGAGCTAGCATAAGCACTTAGCAGGGACTGACTGATTAGCCCAAAAAATATTTTTAGAAGTTATAAATCTATTTGAAATCTCAGAAGATAAGAATCTCTATTTTTACATAAATCACATTTTTTTTGCCTCCTCTAGTGTACACTGCTCACGTGCGGTGCAATTACAGTAAAGCTCAACTTAAAAGTTACAGGTGGTGAATAATGATGCATTTAGAATATTTTTCTTTTTGATGAACACTATTTACATCAAATGTTTGTGCTTCATCCTTTGTAATTAGCTGACTTCATCCTCAAAACAATCTCATTGTGATGCTAAATTACAGTATTTTCTAAATTTTAAATCTGGCTTTTCAAATGAAACAAAACTGTGCAGAATGTTTCTTTGTTTTTTTCCTTTTTCAGTTCAGCTGTTTTCAAAAAGTCTTTGTTTCTGTTTCCTGCCGTTGCGTTTGAATCTTTGTCATTAATCAACAGCACCCCCTGGTGGTGAGCGAGGGAACATGAAGTTTTAAAAAAAAACCTGTTGAGCTTTCTCTGATGATGTTCATGTAAGGGGTTCATGTGGAGACTGATTCAGTTCAGATTCTCTCACTTCTCACTCCTCAAGTCCTTTGAATGACTGTTTTTATGTTCTGTCAGTGATGCTTGAATGAATGACCTTCTGTTGATGACATCATGGTTTATTCCCCCGTGTGTTTGGCTCCTGTAGACTGGAGGAGGAGGAGGAGGAGGAGGTGCAGTGAGCATTTACATTCAAATGAAAATAAAAAGGTGATTTTCTGATCATTCATCCTGAGTTTATATAAAAACAGTGTGTGACGCTGACTCATAGAGTGACAGTGTTTATGTTAACAGGTTGACTGTGATACATTAGCACCTGGCTGACAGCATGACATGCACACACACCTTCATTCTGGTCATTCACACACTCACACACACACACACACACACACACACACACACACACACACACACACACACACACACACACACACACACACACACACACACACACACACACACACACACACACACACACAGCATGTATCTCAAGTAACAATTTGCTGTCTTTTTATACCAAAGAGAAGCAAAATAAGAGAGTGGAAGAAATATGAGGAAGAGGGAAATACAGACTAACAAACGTTGTGGGTGGGATAGAAACAGGTTGGATTATTAATAAGGTATTAGTCTCTCTCTCTGTCTCTCTCACACACACACATACACAATCATACACACACACAGCAGCATTCTCCACAGGTGAAGCTGCAGGTTTCTTTGTAAAATAACAACAACCTGGAGCAGCTCACAGGTGTGTGCGAACTACTGCTGTGTGCAGAGAGGCGGTGGCAGTGCATGTGTGTGTGTGTGTGTGTGTGTGTGTGTGTGTGTGTGTGTGTGTGTGTGTGTGTGTTTTTGAGTGTGTGCTTGCATGTGTACGTGTGTATCTATCTGTGTGAGTTGGAAAAGCATGGGGGTTGTTGTGCACTTGAAGAGGAGGAGGAGGAGGGTTACATATGAGTGTTTTTGTGTGTGTGTGTGTGTGTGTGTGTGTGTGTGTGTGTGTGTGTGTGTGTGTGTGTGTGTGTGTGTGTGTGTGTGTGTCCTTGGGACAGGCCCACTGTGGCTGGTTCACCACACAATGGGATGGGTTTGGTTGCCAAGGTAACCCCATCAGCCCAAGCAACCGTGGCAACTGGTAGCTAAGTAACAGGAGCCCAGCAACAAAAAAAAAGGGAGTGAGGGGGGGATTAGATAGGTACCTCTGAAGGGGTGAAATTATGAGCTGCTGGGTGGGCGTGTGTGTGTTGGGGGGGAGGGGAGGGGGGGGGTGTTATGAAGCTCAGGTTTATCCACACTCTGGATGCCAACAGCAGAAATATGCTGTAGAACAAAGAGAGGTTCACAAGTCTTCATTATAAATTTGGAAGAAGCTTTGAGTGCGGAGAAAAGAAACGCACATGAACAACAATCCTGCAGGTGAATGACGTAACACCTAGGTTTATAGCAAAGAATGAGAAGGAACGAAAAGATAATTAAATACAGACAATGATTTTAAATACAAATGTATCTTATGATGAAGGGCTCTTTTAATGTCCCTCTGGTTTTAGGGGACTGGTGATTGGAGATGCGATTTTATCACCACCCCAAGAATCATCAGAAAAAGGATATCGACCAGCAGCTCCAACCTCAAACTCACATTTCTGCTTACCTCATTATGAAAGCCCAACAAGGAGAACTTGTGCAAGGCGAGGCAATGACTATTTCGACAATTGGTTCCCAAAGGGGGGCCGCCGGAGACCTTTAAGGGGGGCAGGAGGCTTTGTTGGCTCTGAAATCTAATGCCATTCACTATCAAATCATGCAGCTTCAGTAATTGGCAGCATGTACCTTTTAAGGTGCTTAACAAGAAACAAGTGCACCTTTTATATCCTTATTTTCCCAGTGTGAAAAAAAGTTTAGAATTTTTGTCTACTATGTCCGTGGGAAACCAAAGAAACCTCAGGCATAAGAATATCTTTAGTCCACTACAGGGGAGACTTGAGTCCTAGTTAGCCATGCCCTTGCCTCTTCTTGCTAAGCCCACCTAAAGACTTCAACTAGAGAGAGTTA
The DNA here is from genome assembly GCF_963584025.1 of Labrus mixtus. Classification (NCBI taxonomy): domain Eukaryota; kingdom Metazoa; phylum Chordata; class Actinopteri; order Labriformes; family Labridae; genus Labrus; species Labrus mixtus. Next base: position 28,004,166 of record NC_083626.1, read on the forward strand.
AATGGGTTTCAGTTTTTCAGCTTTCCACTTGTTTTTACTGTATCCATCTATTCAACTCAGTCTGACTTCTTGTGCAACTTTTTCTCCACATGATTTATGTCAGAGCCCCTCTCCACAGGCCTGTGGGAGCACTGGAGTGTGTCCGACTCAGATAACAACTTCTCTATCAAACTGGCTAAAAGCTACACACACACACACACACACACACACACACACACACACACACACACACACACACACACACACACACACACACACACACACACACACACACAAATAGTTCTCAGAGTTGTGGACAGGAAGTCATTAATTACAGTCACCACCAGACACAGAGAAACCACTACGGGTCACGACAAGCCTTATCAACAAAACTCACATGTACGTCTGTCTGTCTGTGTCCATGTACAAAAAAAGTACAGCACACTCATTGACAGCCGCGATGAACTCTACATTGTTATTTCCTTCCTCTAACTGAGGGCAGGTGTAGTTCCCTCATCGTCCCAGCAGAGGGAGATCTAAATGCAGCCCCCTACCTCAGACCTGTCTTCTGTTTCAAAGAAAAAATGTGGATGTTATGTTTTTTTTACAGTTATCTGGCGTCTATCTGTGATATCTACATGCCAAAAATAAAAGGCAAACGGTAGATAATGAACATTTTTTACATTTTTGAGGATAATAATTTATTTGAGTATTATTTTTGGGGGATATTTATCACTTAAAACTCCACCACGTTTCTATGAATATGTTGTTACTTGCTACTTTTGCTCTGAGGGCAGCTGATTAATTTTTTTTCTTCTCTAAGATCCGATCTGAAAGACAACACATTGTGTTTGTGAAGTTCTGCGTGTGGTTTTGTCTAAGTGGTGTTGCCGTACCTGTACGTCACACGTCTCCATGGTTGAACGCAGAGCAAACTTCACTCAGATCAGGCGGTTCATTTCGAGAAGCTGTCAGAGAGGCCCCTTTGTTTTTTGGTTGTTTTTTTAGATATTTTCATTTATGTTGGTGCTAGCAGCGCTGCAGAGAAGTGAACAAAGCAAAGGGAGAATCAGCAGCACCAGGAACAAGAATAAGCTGCACAGTTACAGAGTTCATGAGTTTCCAACATGTATTCAACTCAGTCTGACTTCTTGTGAACTTTTTCTCCACATGATTTATGTCGGAGCCCCTCTCCCCAGGCCTGTGGGAGCACTGGAGTGTGTCCGACGTAGGGCTGGGAAATACATCGAGTTTTTAAGATATATTGATATATTTTCAAACAAGATATAGGGTAAGATAATATCGTTAATATCGATATAGTTTATGTCGCATTAAAACAACGTTCTCGAGGTGCCAGGTCACCTTTTTCTCATCTCACTGATGATGACTGTCTGTCCCTCTTAACCCTGCTCCTCCTCTTTCTCTCTTTTATTGTATTTAAGGAACATTTTTATTTTATAATATTACTTTTTAAATTCACAAACAGGTAGTTTATTTTCCATGTGTTTTCACTGTTAATAAAATACATATCGATATATATCGAGTATCGCCATTCAGCTAAACAATATGGAGATATGAGTTTTGGTCCATATCACCCAGCCCTACTCCGACACAGATAATATTGTAAACCACTTTACATCCAATTTATCTTTATGATGAAAGTGTTCCGAAGAGGAAGTGAAGAAGGACTCATTAATCCACTCTTTAGTAAACAACAATGACAGAATAGGTTTATCCTGCTTAGTACTGAGTATCTTATGTATGACACAGAAAGTACCATAACACCTTTGTTGTAATACTGTTAGCAACAAAAACAAGTTTTACCTGCACAAATATTCTTTCACAATTAATTTAATAAGAAAATAAATATATAAATACTTTCTACTTATAGAAGCTGTAAACCAGCAGTTTGATGGTGGTTCACATACAGCTAAAATATAACACTTCACATATCTTAGACAAGCTAGCTAACTTTAATATAAATTCAGACTTTTTTTGTATTATTTTGTCAGTTTATATGTTAAACTTCGACAAAATATTAAAGTTAACTGGTAATTATTTCCAACCACTGCTTGAAGACTTATCTAATTTAATTTTTAAAACATTTAAAAAAGTATAAACTGCTTACATTATTGCTCCGTTACGCGCTAACGGCAGTTTGCGTTGATTCGATCATCTGATTGGCTGACAGGCAGGATGTAAGAGACCATTCGAAGCTACGTCATTGGTTAGGTACCAATCAGAATCCTTAAAGGGACACCGTTGTTTTTGAATTCCTTTTGCACAATATACGAAAATGATTTGTTAATGTATGTGAAGTAAATCAGCTGGTAGGTAGAAGTAGGCCTATAGTTTAGTACATTATAAATAAAAGTGAACATCTGGATTCAAGATTCAAGATTTATTTATTGTCATTCAGACTCCTTAACAGACAGATACACAGAAGAACGAAATTATGTAGCATCTGTCTCAAGCAAGACACTAAAAAAAAAAAAATATATATATATATATATATACATGTAGGCTACATATACAAAAGGGGGTATCAATAGAAAAAATAAATAATTCTGAAAAAGGTAAATATAGTAAATATAGTATGTTGGCCTACAAGAAGAGAGAACAGTGAGTGTGTGAGGGAAATACTTGAATGTGCATTGCTGACAGTCTCGTTTTCCACCAATTTGGTTTGGTTCGGTACCTTACGGTGCACATTTATTGGCGTTTCCATTGTCAAAAGTTACAAAGGGTACCAAAATAACTGATCCGTACCGTCCTTCTTTTTTATTATACGCCTTCCCTTCTGTTGGGGTGCCAAGCAATCCGACCCTAAAGGTTGGAGATAGAAACATTGCAGGTCATTGATGGTCGAAAAAATCTTCACTTCCCATGCCACAGTGGTAATAAAGAACAAACACAAAGTTTAAATATCCTGTCAGTTTGGAGAGAGTCATTTCAATTTTTTTTGTGTGTGTCTATTGTCGCCACTGTCCTGTCTCTAGAATAAAGGCAGAAAAAGCAGAAAAATAAATCTGAAATTTAAAAAAAAAAGGAAAATAATGTACTCAAGTTATTTGGAGGATGACATAAAATAAAAGTCATATTGAGTTGAGCCAAGATTTACAAATGATGCCCTGAGGCGACATTACTCAGAGTTTACATAACAGCAATTTGTATGTTCACATAAAATCTAACAAAAAAATAATGTTTACAATTTCTCTTCTGGGATATTTAATGTATGCAATTGCACACATAATTAAATCATTCGCCTACATAACTGTAAAACGCTCAAATGTTATGAAAACTTCTGCGGCGTGTGTAAATTATGTCGACTGTGTTTGAATGGGATTGGGAGCGCTGTCAACCTATCAATGTATTCTGTCAGCTCAACATTACAATCATTATTAATGAAGCAGCTCCAGAATTTGGCTGAGTTTAATCTCTGCAGCTGCATGCATACTGTGGCTCTGCTTTGTACGCTGGCAGTGAACCAGCTCCAGGGATTTGTTTTATGATGCTGATACCGATAAGAGTCCTGTTCTTCTGGTTATGGAGAAAAAAAACATTCAGGTAGACAGAGGAAAACATTTATACACATCTTTATCAGGATCCAAGTGGTGGATTCAAATGTTCAAAGTTAAAGGGAGCATGGATAAAAGTAGATAAAACTGTGCACCTCAAGGGGATTTCAATTCCCATAAACCCCCCATGAGAAACTTCAACACAATCATAACGATACCCAGGAGTTTCTTGTCTGTCCACTTCAATTAATCAGTCAATTAAGGGACAACACAGTCCGATGGTGGTGGCTGGGCGTCAGGGACGTTGGGTGGTAGAATAGAATAGAATAGAATAGAATAGAATAGATGTTTATTGCCATTTGCACAGGTACAGGACAGTACAGGTACATTGGAATTTTTGTGTGTTTCTCCCCGAGTCAGCTTCTACAAAAAAGTTACAAATAAAATAAATAAATAAGTTGTAGTAACAGCTAAGTAAATTAAAGTAAACTGTACAGAAGCTATACACTGTATTAAACGGGAGCGTGCCTATGTTCCCACATTTCCTTTTTCATAAATTTGTATCAGTTAGGGTAACTTACCCTAACCCTACCCTGTGGGAACATAGG
>NC_083626.1:28015770-28020770 GCF_963584025.1 Labrus mixtus
CAGAGGGAGACTATCCCTGTCAGACAGGAGGGGGGGGGGGCCTCCTTAGGTAAGAAGTAAAAAGAACGACGCTGACATAGCAACAAGAGTCCGCTAAACCAGTGATTCTCAAAGTGGGGTCCCAGGACCCCCAGGGGTCCGCGAACCGTAGCTTGGGAGTCCGCAGAATAACTTATAAACAATTGTAAAAGTGTGCTATATCATTGAAAAAGCATATCTACAAACTGGGACCTCTTGCACCAATATAATCCAATATTTTGTCCAATACACCCGCCCACTTCAGTTTTGTGCCATTAGATCAATTCTGATATGATTGTGACATGTCTGTCACTTCATAGTCCGCAACTATAAAAAAAAAAAAAAAAAAAAAAACTCCTCGGAGCCAACGTTTTCTCAAAGTTTATAAAATGAATTACTTGGAAAGTATAAATGTAGACTAATTATATCATTGCAAAGTACATAGTACATTATTACATAGTATTAATACATGCTTATCAACGTTATGATAATGAAAGTGTCCTTGGAAAAATGTCTCACCTAAAAGGGGTCCATGGTCTAAAAAGGTTTGAGAACCCCTGCGCTACACGACGCTATAATGAGAATATCTGTCTTTCTATCAATGCTACATGTAATCCAACAGACTGTGATGTAAAGAGTGGAGAACAGGAAACAGGTTCAGGTTCATTAGAGCACGGAGATGGTAGCGTTCACATGCAGACAGTCTAAGCAGGTCACAGGATAGAAACTTCACTCCCCCCCTCCTATTGGCTCGAGCTGAATTCTCCTGATTATATCCTGCTGTGTTCTCACATCAGCTCACTCTGACTTACTGCGGACAAAATACGAGGAGGTCTGGCAGGAGAAACTCCAGGTGAAGTCAGAGTGAAATATTTGGCTGTTTGGGTTCAAACATGCAGCTCATACCGGGAAATATCAGGAGTTTTCTGCAAGTGTGAAAACACTAATACTGTGATGGGATGCAGTGTAGTTTAATGTCCTGTAATGCACGCCCTGTTCTCTTTTCTCTCCTCGGACTTTATTGTTTATACTCTCTGCAAAAATAATCTTGAAAATAAAAATAAAATCACTTATTAACACTTTCATTTCCTGAACGTCTTCACTCAAGTGTTCTCTGACGCCGCTTCTTTCCCCTCGATGTGAGCGCTTTAGCAGACAGGTTTCGGGCTGAGGAACTTCCTGGTTATAATTAAATTCTCTTCTCAGCTGTTTTTTGTTTCCAGTGATTCAGTAAACAGAGTCACGTACCCATGTAGACGTTCTCTGTGGAATTCCCCTTCCTGACCACCAGTTTCAGCTGCAACAGGACAAAGTTTGTGTTTTAATAAAAAGCGGACAGAGAGAGATGTGTAACGGTCGGGTGAATGTTTGGAGGTTTCCAGAGCGTTTACATACCTGCAGGAAGATGTTCCCCACTTTCTGTATTTCACTGGTTCCAACGGTCACTGTGGGGGGGTCAGAAGAGAGAGAGGCCGATCACATCTCAAACATGAATGCATTGTTTGGTTTTTCTTTTCAGTGTTTAAGGGCCTGAAAAGCCCCCAAAAAACAAGAAAAGGGATGGGTAGCCAGTGTAAGGTCATTAAAGGTTTTATATGTGATTTTTTGATCCAGCAGATGTCGCCCTTGAGCACCAGCATGAAACCAAAACAACTCGCGCTGCATTGTTGTGTTAGCATGCTAATGCTAGCGATCTTTATTCTGCTCGTATCTTCACACTGCATGTAAATTTACCTGAAATGAGCGTGATCTAGAAACACAGTTAAGCAGTGAGTACAGTATGTTATTCTTCTTTTCTCTAGTCCTTCAATTAAACAACTTTTATACACGAGGGGAGGAGTCAGCCGGCCGTCCGGGCGATGTAAACAAAGTGAAGATAGGACTCTGAAAACTCTGAAAACATCACAGACAGTGGGACTCGGGTGTTACACCCATTGTAGACAGTCATGACTCACAGAGTTATTTTCAGAGGAGATACTTGATTTATATTATATGTAAGTGTGAAAAATCACATAGAAAGACTTTAAAGCAGGAGTGATATGTTCTCTCTTCTTCGTTTTTGTTACAGCTGAATTTTTCACAAGTTGGAGACGACTGATCCATTTCTGGTTTGTACCTGCTCAAAGACCGTTACAATCATCAGCATCGATCAGTCAGAGTGTTTCAGATGTTTTTTTACATGTCAATGACAGCTCAATGGAGAAGCAGAGTGCAGCAACATGCAGACACTCCCTGCCTCTCATGAGCTGAAGCACCTCCTCATTTAAATATCTTAAACATGATGCTAACGCGTCTCCCTGCACGCTGGATTAGCATCTCTTCTACCTGTGTCTGTAAAGAAGTCATCAGGCTGTATAAACAAACAAACAAGGCCGGTTAGAGACCCATCAGCCGTCCACTGATGAGGGGGCTTAAATGAGACCTGAGTAGCTAAAAGGACAAAAGTAATGCTAATGACACCAACCCCAGTGCTTCATGAATATGCACTGAAGGTTTGAGAGGAGAGAGAACACTTCGGGCCTCCTGCCGCCGTGTCTTGCATTATTTGCAACATTGCTAAACATTGCTGTACATATATAAACAACACAACTTCAGAAGGTCAACACTTTTTATTTTTATATTCAGGTCTAATTACAGATCTTTTTCCTCAACTGTTTAAAGGTTCTTGTTTAACTCTCACATCTATTTTTATCCCTGAACAGGTTATGCACATTTCTTGTATAAGTCTATTTTTAATTGCACAGTTTAAGTTTGATTCATCTAGAGGTATTCTTTAAATCTTTTTTTCAGGTTAATATATGTATGGGGGGGGGGGGGGGGCGTCGGTTTTGTGGTTAATTTGTAACAAATGTTTCATGTACGTCTTTGTAACCTGCTACTGGATGCTTTGAATTTCCCTCGGGATCAATAAAGTATCTATCTATCTTACCTCCAAATTTCCACTCCATGTCGACCAGCTGGTTCACCATCAGAGTCTGCCCGATGGCGAGTCTGGTCAGCGCTGCGTAGTGCTCCCACCACTGCAAACAAAGTGGTAGACTCACTCAGCTCATAAAAAACATTTTCTGCACGATAAGGGAACATTTTATGTGGCTTGTCTTATTTTAGGGGGTTAGCAATTTGTCCGTCTTGGAGGCCGACTCCTAAATAAAGAAACCTAACATGACCCATCATGGAAAGCATCCCCCACTCAGAGAGCTTCGTGGGCGTGCAATCCTCAAACGTTGTTGTCAAACATACAGGATGCACAATGAGGCCCCATGTTTTTAAAACACTAAAAATCACCCTTACACCCTTCTGTAGATTCGTGTGAGTGATATAGTTGCAAACACAAGTAAAATAAAAACAGGTATATGTAAAAAAAAAAAAAAAATCAGGTATATGTAAAAAAAAAATAATAATAATCAGATATATGTAAAAAAAAATAATAATAATAATCAGATATATGTAAAAAAAAAATAATAATAATAATCAGATATATGTAAAAAAAAAAAATAATAATAATAATCAGATATATGTAAAAAAAAAAAATAATAATCAGATATATGTAAAAAAATAATAATAATAATCAGATATATGTGGGGAAAAAATCAGGTATATGTGGGAAAGTTACCTGCTGTGAGAAATGAGCTGCCTTGTCTTCATTCACTCCTGAGGAAATAACAGAGAAGACTGTAAAATATCACATAACGGGATTAAGGAGAGAGTTCAATATGACACGCTGTCATTACTACAGAACGCCAGCAGCTATACTTAACCCCGGTTTGAACAACAAAAAAAAAAGGTGACCTTTATGGTAATGATTGACTCTGTGGTGAAGGATTGAGACGTGTACCTAAAGTCACCAGGTCATCTTTGATCTGCTCGGCTGGCAGGTTTTTCTTCAGGGCTCCTGAGGAGGAAACAGGAAACAATCAGTGTCACAGAGACGGGAAACTTTTTCCTGCAGCTACAATTCACTCCTCGGACTGTAAAGTGTGAAGCTTGAGGGTCGTGGGAAAAGTTCATGAATGAATCGTTTTAAAGAAGAGATGGGTGATACTATCCACAGAGTTATGATAACTTTAAGGAAAAGGAACAAGTCAGAATCAGAATCCTGGAGGGCAGATCATGTGAGGTTATTCCTGAATAAGGAAGAACATCAGGTTATTCTAAATCTTATCTCTCCACCTGCTCGATCGTATATATGAGTTCAGGTGAGTTCTCAAACGTTCTCCCAGTGCATTCTTGGAAATGTAAGAGTTCCCGAACTGAAGAAGATAAGGCCGGCTAGAGGGGCGGAGGGGACAACCACAACAAAACTTCCCCCTCATTATCTCACAGCTACACCTGGAAACAAGTGGCTTTATTAGCTTTGTCTTCATGTTTGTTCTGTGTGAGGATGCACAAGTGTGTGTGTGTGTGTGTGTGTGTGTGTGTGAGTGTGTGTGTGTGAGTGTGTGTGTGTGTGTGTCTGTGTGTGTGTGTGTGTGTCTGTGTGTGTGTGTGTGTCTGTGTGTGAGTGTGTGTGTGTGAGTGTGTGTGTGTGTGTGTCTGTGTGTGTGTGTGTGTGTCTGTGTGTGTGTGTGTGTGTCTGTGTGTGTGTGTGTGTGTCTGTGTGTGTGTGTGTGTCTGTGTGTGTGTGTGTGTGTGTGTGTGTGTGTGTGTGTGTCTCACCCTGTGGCACCAGGAGGACGCTCTTCATCAGGTTCCTCAGAGGACCTGCACTCATCCCATGTTCCCCTGCAAACTCACTGAGCTGCTGCATGAACCTCTCCGTCTACACACACACACACACACACACACACACACACACACACACACACACACAGACACACACAGACACACACAGACACACACAGATACACACAGACACACACAGACACACACATACACACACACACACAGGCATGCATTCATTTGCACACACACACAAAAGAACAGGCAATATTTTAACTCGGTTCAGTTATCAAGGCTAATCACAAAGTCCAAAGTCCCATTAA
>NC_083626.1:28025770-28045770 GCF_963584025.1 Labrus mixtus
TATATTGCGCTGTTTTCACTTGGTGATTCACGACTGGAGCATGCACCGTTTCATAATTTATGCCGGACTCGGTGGTGATAGAAACACGCGGCAGGACGTGGAGGGGTGGAGTCTGGGGAGTTTTTTTTTATTGTGAGCTGAGGGGTGAATCAGTGGAATAGTGACATAATGCAGCTGGTGGTGGAATAATTTTCCCGTCAGGCAGACCTCCCACATACCCCACGAAGACTTCCTCCAGTCAACACGTGTTCGGATTTTTTTGGTTTTGTTTATAGATCATTTTCTTTTCCCCCAAGGTCAAGTCCCCTAAGTGCTGCAAACATGAACACATTGTTTAGAGATTTTTTTTTGGATAAAACAGGAGATCCATGCAACATAAAGGCATCTGAATCAAATAGAGAATCAAAGATTGACTTTAACTTTTACGTCAAAAAACCATGAATCACCTTTTCTTCAATAATTTCATGATCATGCAAAGGAACACTTTACGCCGCAGCTCATTGATCTTGCTACAAAACCTGCATTCCTTCCTGGTGCATCACCTGACAGTGACACAGCTGCAACCTGTAAATGGTTCGCTTCAGCCTCGTAGTTTTGCGAGGTAAAATAACAGTTTATGAAAAAGCTCTGCGAGTAATGGATGTGCATGTGTGACTTGTCTTTAGCGTAGTTCCACTCAGCATGGTGGAGCATCCAGCTTCACTTTAATAATGTCTATAAAGAGGTTTCCATGTTTCTCAAGCTCGAGGTGTCGCATCACATCTCTCGACCAATGAGACAAAAACTCCACCTCGACGGATTAAAACTGTTAGTCCTGATTTACAATAATGCAAGCTGTGATGTAATAGATCAGAGTGCATCAGGTTCACAAAGTCAACTCCAGTTATGTCTCCGGCGTGCATACAAACAGTTCAATAAACCGTCTTAAAGGTTCACTGTAGTTTTGGTAGAGAAATGTGAAAGTTGGAGACGTGTACAGGTTCTGTGGTTCATGGTCATAACTATAAACACAAACTGTCTTCAGAGGAACATTTGGTCCCTTGAACACTGTTTTATGGTGGTGGGCCTGCAACAGTGAACTGTAACTCTCCTGGTAGCTTTTAATAAAGTTTGTGTATTGAGTTCAGAAAATAGAGCAAAGCATTAACTACCAAATCTACATAGTCCAACTTTAAGGCGAAAGTTGTCCTCTACTGGATGTAGACATTAACAGAGTCATGTCTGCACAAAAATCTGGAAATATCACTGAACCATGTCAGTGACTTTCTGTCCCTCCACGTGTCAACAAATGCACGTTGTGTCTAAAGCACCCAGAGCCCTTTGGAGGGCGCCAGAGTGCACCAAACATAACGCTGCTAAAAGTTAAACGCACAGTATTTAACTTCTGCCACCAGGGGGCTCTCAATCAAAACAAAAACTGAAAATGACGTTGAGGCTGGTGGGGAATCATGGGAGTGATTCTATGCTCCCCTCACACCACCTCCGATGGAAAACACTTTAGTTGACTGTAGTCATGACGACCGGGTGAAACCGACCTGAGGAAGAGAACATGTTTACAGACGAGCTAACGTATCTGAGTATAATTTACATGACGTTTTTATCACAGCAGCACAGACAGTAACAGGACGGCAGCTTACGCTTCCTTATTGGTCTTTGACGTAACACTTGGCGTTTCCATGGCAACTAAACATGTTGTGTCTGTCACACGATGACCACGGCAAGACACGTTCAGTTTCAACTACAAAATTATGTATTTTTCTGGTTTTGATAACTGTTTGGAAATATTTGAGGTGATGTAAGTTAAAAAAAAAAGACACAGGTTTAGTATTTAGATGTTTATATTTAGATTTATTTACAATATTTAGATGTTTATATTTAGATTTATTTACAATATTTAGATGTTTTAGTGTAAAAATGTATTTTTTCATTTCATTTAAGGGCCTTAAGACCTCCTCAAACATTGGGTAACTACGTGCTGCTCTTTGTTAAAAGAGTCTCATCAGGGTTCACAGAATATTATCAAATGAATATTCTTGACTAATCCCGACCTTTCTGTCTTTAAGTCTTACTCAATAGAACATACGGAGTGTTTTGAAATAGTCTGAGTCTCTGCTCGGTGTGTGACTCAGTTACCGTCTGTTTGAACGTGACTTGTTGGTTTAGATTAATCCGGGGGGGATCAGACCTGCCACAGGACCATCACGGTGTCAGTGAGTTCTCTGACCTGAAGCGGCCTCATCATGAGATGACATGAGTCACACCGTGGTTTTTAAAGAAGATGATGAGGAGACTGCTCTCACATTGTGCCGGCGAGTTGGCAAACAGGAAGTAGTTTTCAGGTGGTCACAGTGAATACAGGGATGCACAGCAGCAGGGATTTCTTATTTTTTTAAGGCATTCAAACAATCCATCAGACTGTATATTTTTTAATTCCTGGTCTCTTCACTCTGTGTTTCATTTAGTTCACATGATATTTGACGTTGGGTCCATTTCAGAGAATAGTCTGAAAGTGACTTTCTGTTCAGAGCTGGTGATGTTTTTTATTTTTTATTGCTTTATCTTTTGGACTTTCTCTTTCAAACTTTCTGCAGTTTTCTAACGCCTGTCGAGTCGACACTACGGCGCTCGCCTTTGACTTCTGGCTAATGCTGGCGGCTACTGATGCTTCGTCTTACTTTGGTTACTTTTTCTCCTTCCCTCTGAATCCTCGCTGGTCGCGACTCCAGTTCACGGTAGTAGATGGTGTCCCTGACTTCTTATCTCATAATTTCGACTTTATTATCTCATAAATTTGATTTTTGCAAATCCCAATCGAGTTATTCTGCTCTGAGTCTGACGCGGTGCAAAACACCAACACTGGGGGGCGCTGTGGTAACTCTCTTCGGCTGCGCTGCTTGTTCTTCTTCTCTGTGTTCAATGGCGGCTCACTACTGCCACCTACTGTGTCAGACTGTGTAGGACTCTTAATAAGTAAATGAACGCCGTTATTATTTAAGTTAAAATGTCTTCTGACAAAATATTCTAATATGACATGATAAATGATCTGACCTCACCGTGCGTCCCTCCTGTCTCAGCTGCTCTGGACGTCTTAAGATGGAACAGAATCTCATATTCTATAGTTTCTGATCTGCTGTCTAGTTTGTGGTTCTGGTGTTCATGTACATAAAGCGAGCGTGATGGCGGTCTCACTGAGGATTACCTCGGGGTCCAGGCGGCGGTATGAGGCGGCTGTGTGTGCATTCAGAGTTCAGGGCGTCCAATAGGAAACAAAGCACACAATGTATAAAGTGTAGGCCTCGATCGGAGCTGCAAGGGGCCATAAAGTACATGACAGACAAGGAATGCGGCCCCCAGAGAGAGAGACCCCCGAGGAGTTGAAACCCCCCCCCCCCTTCTTATCACACACACACACACACACTCATGTTCGTACCCTTTGGGGAGCGAACAATCCCCTCTTGCAATGCGGTCCCTAATCTCTTGCCACCAGACACGACTTTGATGTGAAGCCCCCCCCCCCCCCCCCCCTTTAACCCCCTGTCCTTCGTGTCCCCTTTCCGTGGGCCCCTCACTCTCTGCCCTCCATCCTTCCTCAGTTCTCCTAATTTATCTCACTTCCACCTTCGCTCGCCCTCTCTCTCTCTCTCTCTCTCTCCCTTTTTGAATCTTAAAGCTAAAAAGATGCAGAAACAAACTTCTGAATTCAACGATGAGTTTTGAAAAAAATAATTTATTTTTAAGTTAAAGTAAACATCTGAGCAGGTTAGCAGGTACCTGTTTGGTGTGTGTGTGTGTGTGTGTGTGTGTGTGTGTGTGTGTGTAAGGTTAAAGGTTTGGAGAAGTGAACTCGCTCACCTCTGAGTGAAGGGGGAGTCCCTCACTGATGAATCTGCATCGCTGTATCCAGTCAGAGTGCACACAGCTCTGCACACACTGAGAAAAACTTCTTCCAGTCTGCTACAAAAAAAAACTCTGTTTGTGTGAATCTGAGGTCTAAACCCACGACTATCCGTTGAGGTTAGGACACAATCTCATTTTTTTAAAGGTTGAAGGACCCGTGCACAAGATACAGGAAGATTTTTATTTGCAGAATCCAAGAAAAAAAAGATCATGTCGTGAGTTGTTAAGAAGAATTCATTTATCTGTTATGATGAAAAGTTGTTTCCAGAGAGAGCAGGCGGTCTTCTGTCTTTCTCTCACTCATACGCTGACTTTATGGATATAATAAACCAAAAAGAGGTCGGGAATTATACTTGGGTGGCCATAAATATTCCTGTTTGGCCCCCTACATGTTCTGTGTGTTTGTGGGAAACAAATAATCAAATATTTATTCCATCCCTTCTGGTATGGGATGTTTTTTTTTTTTTTCTGATGACACTGTATCGTCCTCTCTGAACGCCATCTTCTGCAGAGTTAATAAAACAAATGTTCCTCTACCTGTGACCCTCCCTCCTGTGTGTGCAGGATGCACCTGGTGGTCTCCTTCAGGGTGGGGTGTTTGTGTGTGTGTGTGGGGTGTGTGTGGGGGGGGGCGTTCTTTAAGCTCTTTAAGTCCATTTCCTCACATGCATGCACCCTGACTGACCTGTGTACCTGCAGCTCTGTGTGGGCATGTCACATCCACTCATGAAGAACCAGACAGGGCCGCCATGTTCCTTCTCTTTCAGGCACAGAGCGCCATTTCTTTCTTTTACAGGTTATGATCTATCTCCTCTAGAAAGAAACTAGGTTGAACCTTTTTTTGACAATCCTTTTTATTTTTGCATGAATGCACACACTTTGTTTTACCCATGCAGAATATATTTGTGTGATTGCATCTTGTTTATTTATCATGTGAAAGCATTTCAGTGTGACAACAGAAGAAAACGGCGTCCATGTTTGTTGACCGCTCGTTTCCTCGTCTGTGTCTCCTGCAGGTTTGAAAAGGAGTCAGGACAGAAAGTGGATCAGTCGACCGCCACAGCGATGCCTTCCAACAAATACTCTGCTGCCATCATCATGGAGGAGAGCAAGAACATGACCGCCACTGTGAGTCACACACACACACACACACACACACACACACACACACACACACACACACCTTCCCTCTGTTGTTTACAGAGTGTGTTTCAGATGCCCGGGCAGGAGTGCCAGCGTGTTATATGAGTCTAATTGAGAATGCATGTTGGCTGTGAGGGATAAAGCATGCGCCACACACACACACCCCGACACGCACACACACACACACACACACACACACACATAGTAAGAAAGACACACACACACACATAGTAAGAAAGACACACACACACACACACACACAGTAAGAAAGACACACACACACACACACAGTAAGAAAGACACACACACACACACACAGTAAGAAAGACACACACACACACACAGTAAGAAAGACACACACACACACACACACACACAGTAAGAAAGACACACACACACACACACACACACACACACAGTAAGAAAGACACACACACACACACACAGTAAGAAAGACACACACACACAGTAAGAAAGACACACACACACACACTTTCATGACCTGCACACACACACACACACACACACACACACACACACACACACACACACACACACACACTTTCATGACCTGCACACACACACACACACACACACACACACACACACACACACACACACACACACACACAGTCACAGGCTCCTCCTCGTCCGTTAGAACTTCTTCCTCTTTTTTAGCCTCATACCTCAGTCGGTCTGAGAGGGAGACTTCCTGCGCGGCGCCTTCTCTTCTTCTGCTCTTGTACGGGTTTCTTCTTCTCTCTTTTGAGCTTCCTGTCGCTCTTCACTCTTCATGAGAGATTGAACGTTACAGTTTGAACTTAAAGTGAAGTGATCCGCTTCACTCGAAATACGCCTAGAGTCTTAACGACCCAGACAGGAAGTCAGACTGAACACATGGGGCATCCTGTCAGTTTCAAAGTAAAACACCATGTTCTGATCACATATCTCATCACTTTTGTAAAAAAAACAGGAAGCAAATGAACAGCCAGTCAACGTTTGGATTGTATGTTTGCTCGTTTGCTCTCCTGTGAACTCCTAAAATCAGCTGCTCATGGCTGCGCCCCGGCTTCAGAAACGGGTCCAGTATCCCACCTTCAAGTCGATCAAATCCACGGTGCAAAGAGAACGGATGCAGAGGACGAGTAAAACAGATCACCTGATCTGTTAGAATCAAACTCTGCAGGGTTGGTGATACTAAAAAAAGTAGCTGGTGATATCCTCAGCTTTTTGCAGATAGAGTCAGGCTGTCCCGTGCAGAAGAATAGAGGTGCAGGTTTGTTTTGTTTGGCCACTTTTTCTTCACCTGAGGGTCGGCCGGGTGGAGACAGGAACGTGTTAGCAGTCATGTGCGTCTGTGTGCATGAAACAAACAAAACACCCAGGGTTAAAAAGTCCAGAGGTTTCCTTTAAAGTCTTTATATGTGATTTTTCACACTTAAATGTAATAGAAATCAAATATATCCTCTGAAAATAACACGTTCATTTCAGGTAAATTTACATGCAGTGTGAAGATACGAGATTACATTGTTTTGGTTTCATGCTGGTGCTCGAGGGCGACATCTGCTGGATCAAAAAATCACTTATAAAGACTTTAAGAAACACTTTTGCACAACTGACTGCACAATTCTTCTGCAAAAATGATTGTAAGATAGGCTCCATCTTTAACTATTGTAACGATCGAAACCTCAAACATGGCAGAAAGTATCGGAGTCTTTGATATTCTGAAAATGTGAGTTTGCATTTTCGTTCAGACTTGCAGCATCACAGAAGAAAAAAAAAAAAACAGCCCCAGAGGCAGCGATTGAGAAGAAATCATGGCACTTTATATCTCACATTTCTTAGTTAACAGATGATCAAACTATTCAAGCGTCCAAACCCCCCCCCCCCCCCCCCCCCCAACCCCCCGGGGTGACAATTAAGCAGCGTGCAGCGTTTAGCAGCAGTCCTGTTTTAAACGTCAGCTCTGCGTCTTTAAATCACTTCGGCCTCCCTAAGATGTTTTGACAGCGCCGTCAGAGCGCCGCGGGCCAGGCTGCTGCTCGCTGTGGAATGTGTGTGTGTGTGTGACGTGGGTCGCTGAAAGCTGCACAGTGCAAGGCCTTAAACGCTGCAAACACACACACACACACACACACACACAGGAGTGCTGCAGAGTGAATGAACTGATTGGAACATGTTGCACACTCGACACTGTAAACGTTGAAATAGAAATAGTGGCCGAATCTGGACTATAAAGGAGAGACAAGAGGGAGGCAGGGGGGGGATAGGATCATTTGTGCTACTTTAATGCTTCATTGGACATGTTGATGTCTGCCAGCAGCACAGAGGAGGAGGAGGAGGAGGAGGGGGAGGGGGAGGAGGAGGAGGAGGAGGATACACAGGACGGCAGGTTAATGATGAATTATGAGGACAATAGTCTGCACAGTTACCTTGCTGTTATCAAACCCTACTTCCTGTTTCAGTCTGATTAAATGACACATTACACATCTCACTTAAGTCATAAAAAAGAAGTAAACTAATGCTCTTATCACGTCTAAGGCGGAAGGAGTTCATGCATCCAAGGCCGTGGATTTTAAAGATCGTCTGTGGAACAAAAAAAGGATAGCATGAAACAAACTCACAGGTTCCTGTTGTGTTCTCAGCTCTTAATCTCCAAGAATGTGTTGCAACAAAGACTCCCTTTTTCTCTGTCAACTTTTTTTTTCCTCATCTTTGATAAAAGACGACCTGGGCTGAGTTTGTGCGGACAAAGAGAGAGAGAGAGAGAGCGAGAAAAAGAGAGAGAGAGAGGTTTAAACAGAATGAGTTAAATAAGAGAAAATAAGAGAGGAGGGGTAAAAAGAGCGTTGGGCTACAGTTGAAGAAAACAAAAGAAACAACCGTCCAAAGGGAGTTCTCAAACTGAAAGTCCTGCAGCTTTTCATCACTGAGGTTGAAGCAAACAAATCTTTAGTAAGAGAAAGTTGTAGACTGGGTGGACTGGTTTTTGGGGCCCTCACTCGTGCAGAGATATCATGCTAACCTCGGGGCATGTCACATTCGTCCCTGACAGGCTCTTCAGCTAATTACAAGTTTTTTGTTTTTTTTACAGACAGACGACTGTCCTTTTGCTTCTGTTTCCACAGAATGCCAATGTGCACGTCTCAATGGTTTAAAAGTCCTGCAGAAAACGTCGACACAGCTGCAGAGGAATTAAGAAACGTTAAGACATCGATCATCTCTGTCGAGCGTTTCGGGGGATGGAGGGGGGCGATTGCGTCAGGCTCAAGCTGGATTCATAACTTCCTGTTACTGTCCTGACAAAAAACAGACAAGACGTGTTCCTCAAAACTATTTATAAAACAAGTTTCAATATTCTGCCTGGCTTAGCATGCAGCACTGAAAACAAGGGGAAACACCTTGACTGGCAAAGTCCAAAAGGAAATCAAATCCATCTACAGATGTGGCTAAGAGTTCGCTGATTAATCCTGCAGAAAAAGCATCAATCTGCTTCCTTATCAGGGATGATTGACTCTAAACTATTTCTCAGGCACTTGATCAGGACTGCAGGACGTTTCGGTTTCATGTGCAATATTTGGTAGTGAAACCATGAGAAGAGGAAGAGGTTTGTGTGTTGCTAAAAAAAACAACCTGTAGTAGTTTTTTTTGTTTGTGCACCATTCCTCATTTTCTCTCTCCTGTGTTTCTGACTCTGTCCGCTGTCCTATCTCTAGATGAAGGCGTGGGGGAAAAAAGCCAGAGAAATCCTTTATTTTAAAGTTAAAACTCGACGTGTCTTGTCAGGGCGACCGCCATGTTGTGGAAATGTCAAAGACGCTGCCGTCCTGTTGCTGTGATTAAAACATCATGTAAACTCACACACATCAGCTCGTCAGGAAACATATTCTCCTCCTCAGGTCGCTTTCACCCGGTCGTCATGACTACGGTTAACTCGGAGGTTGTTGACATCGGGCTTGGGGGGGGGGGGTGTTGGAGTAGCAGAGAGAATCACTCCCATGATTCCCCGCCAGCCTCGACGTCATCTTTTGTTTTTGTTTTGATCGAGAGCCCCCTGCTGGTGGAATTTACGCACTGTTCCTTTAAGTGTCTTTTAGAAGCAGCTCTTCTTTTCACCTTCAAACTTTTTTTGCAGGGAGATAAAATGAAAACTAGACAATCAAGCTGAGAAAGAAAAAACACTGCATAAGAAATGTATTGCTCTGGGTTTGAATATTTTTCTTCTGATAACAAGTTGATGATACGCCAGCATGAAGAAGTCTTTGGTAACGGTCCTGATGTTTATTTTTCTCAGTTTGTAAGTCGGGTATTTCATCAGAACCGGTTCCAGCTGGCGTCTGAAAATGATGATTTATATCTCTGAGACAGGAAGGTTAAAAGGAAAACAGTTTGTCATTAAAGGTCGTAAATCATTAACACGGCTGCTTCTGCATCTCGGGGTTTGAATTCATGAAGGAGCGGTGAACTTTACTTTCCTCCTTTATGGGTTTGACTTGATATCCAGTGTCTTGGGTGATGTTGTACCTTGCAGCTCACCCTCCCTGCAGGACGTAATGTGTAAGCTTACTGCTTGTAACTACACTGCAAGCTAACACACGCTAGCACAAGCTAACAGCTGTTGTTTGTCACCTGCCTGTCCAACAGGAAGCAGACAAACTCCACGTCTGCAGGTAAAAGCTTACACACGTTCCACCCTCGATTTGGAGCGAGCTTTATCAGCTCTGCGTTTAGCCTCACTGTGATTATATTTTATCTTCTTTGCCGCTATGTCCAATCACTCAAGAAAAAGTTTACCGGTAATTTAATTAATATTGATGAAAAAGTAAAAAATGTGCAAAATACTGATTTGTTTTTGACTATGAAACTAAAGAAAACATGCCGATTTAACATTTACTGCAGAAACCCTGCATCTCCCAGAAAGTTTTATGTCTTATAAATAACACTTACCTGTGTGTAAGACTGTCATTTTTTTAAGAGAATGCCTTTCATTTGCTTTAAGGTCACTTTTTGTCATATGAGCCGTTTTGAATCGTGTCCAAACACTGAATCGTATCGACTCCTAAACTCACCTGCTGCGCTGTCATTGGCTGGAGGAAACACACCAGCTCCCCGCCCAGAAACGAGTCGACCAATACTTCAAAATCCAGACAGAGGGCAAAAGTGAAGTCGTCACTTTTGCTTCATTTTGTTGAATTTTACTGGACTTCCATTTTCTTGTGAAAGTACGCATCACAGTAAAACGCCCGTTCATGCTCTTTGGGGCATTTTCAATCTTAGCCGCTTCAATACCAACAAAGACGGCAGATGCTTTGGTTTTTTTAGCCCCCGCATTGTCCTGCAGGAGAATTATGTTTTGCCCCCGGCTCAGGACTGTTTTCATTTGTCCAGCGCGGTGCAGACATCTGTGGGGAAAACCCCACCGAGGTCAGTGTCAGGCGAGTGCTTTTGCTTTTTTGGGCAGGACAGCTGCCAGGTGTGCATGTGAAACAGGAAGTAACTGAACCCAGCCCTGAGGTCAGTGTTCATGCTTGTTTTTGTCATATTTTATGAGTTAGCGTAATAAGAGTGTGTGCAGCGCTGCAGGGACTCCGTTGAGTTTTTACAGAGGTCTTTGGGGTCAAGTATTTCATTCAGGAAGGATTCAGTGTTCAGATGTGCGTCAGAGCATTTTGCATATACGTGTGATGTTTTAGTGACTGAACTCAGCAGTGACGCACACTGTTTCAGCGGCTCTGTATATTCCCCCGTTCTAATCCTCCGTTGACATTTCAGAAAATCTTAAATCAACATTTTTAATCCTGGAACTAAGACAACCAGCTGCAGTCAAGGAACTACGCATCCCACAATCCATTGCGGTTGCAACAGGACCCAACAAACGATAGTTTAGCGTGCTTCTTTTTGAACGTACACACATCTTCTTCTACTGTTATTATTATTTTTTTAATAATGTTGTCATAGACTGCAGTTTGTGTTCTACTTCCTGGAACGTCAGCGGTGCTCAGAGTAAGACACTTGAAGTAATGATTTTTAGCTGTTGCAGCCAGTGAGGCACATTTTGTGGCTTCATGCTGAGGCAGTCTGAGAGGTCAATCCCAAACTTTAACTTTAGCATTTTGCTGCGCTAAGTTTCCTGGTGAGTGCTTGAAAAGAGCTGGGATTCAAACGTCAACACAGATGGTTCAAGGACACTACATAGTCGTCTAGCATACAATATGAATAATGCTCTTAACAGGGATGTCATGGAATAAAGCACCAGAGTGATGAAGGGAGGAGATGTGAATCAGTTAGCTAAACTACAAAAAAAGGGGAGCTGATTGATGTGCCGAGGAAAATAATCAAGAAAACTAAATTGATTTTTTTCATTCTTAATGGTTATAGGATGTTTGATAAGCCTGTCATTTCAGATGTTAATCCCCTTAAAGACATTTACACCCTCTGGCTGTGATCTTTCTCTGCAGCTGCAGCCTGTGTGTGTTTCTCTCTGGACAGATTCTGGAGTTCTTGTCAAACAGCATCTGAACATCTGTGAGGGTTTTAACAAGCTGCCGTCCGTCTGTCATCTTTCCGCTTGTCTCTCTCACCTCTCTCATCACTCCTCTCCCTCCTGTTAACCACACGTTTGGTTCTGCTCGCTCTGCAGTCACTCCTCGCCTCCGCTCACCTCTGACACTCTTCACTCAGAGCCTCTTCGACTCTCAATCTGTCGGCTCGCTCTGCCCGCTGTCCATCCTCCATTCCTGAGGTATGACAGGAAAGACAAACTCGCTCTGCGGTGTTAAGTAATCAATCCATTCATACACCGCCGACAAAGCAGCGGCAGCAGTTCGGGGTTGGATGTCTTACCCGCAGAGGTTTCAAGTAACAAAGAACAAATACTTTGTTACCTTACTTAAGTAGACAT
Organism: Labrus mixtus; assembly: GCF_963584025.1. NCBI lineage: Eukaryota > Metazoa > Chordata > Actinopteri > Labriformes > Labridae > Labrus > Labrus mixtus. Next base: position 28,037,712 of record NC_083626.1, read on the forward strand.
TTTGGGTATCTATACTTTACTGGAGTAATTATTTTTCAGACGACTTTTTACTTCTACTCCTTACTTTTTTTTTTATGACCAACATTTTTATTGTTTTCACATTTTTTTACAACAGTACAATACCAGACAATAAATGATATAGAGCAATACCCAACAAGGGTAACACTATCAATGCAAGACAAAAAAGAGACAAACAGAAAAAAAAAACAGACCTGACAAACAAAAATTATAATTCAGTTAAATTAAATACAGGAATAAAGCAGGACGATTAAAATATATGTAAATAAATAAAAACGTAAAAAAATAAAAAGAACAAAATTCCTTACATTTTAAAAATAGCCTCGTTACTCCTATGTCATTCCGGCTTGTCATCGTTAAATAAACTATCCAGATTTTTGCACCATTACAATACTTATAGGCAACTAGTCATCATATCTTCCGCTCCATGAAACATGTTAATGCTCAGTAGTTCACATAAATGGTTCTTTAATGTATTTGTACTAAAATGTGTTCATTTTCAATGGGCATAAATGCAGCTGAAACAGGTGCATCCCAATAACATTATAGTCATTATGGCCTTTAGAAAAAATATTTTTTTGGGGAGGTGGGGTAGTGCACTATAGGCCCCTGTGGCGCGGCCTAAGCTTTTGTCCTTAATGGCATTTTTTTTCCCTTTACATTACTTTTACTTTTATACTTGAAGTAGTTTTGAAACCAGAACTTTTACACTTTTACACTTTGAGTAAAAAGCTTCTACAGAAGTCTTTTTAAACCCTAGTATCTATACTTCTACCTGAGTAATGATTGTCAATACTTTTGACGCCTCTGCTTACCCGAGGATTCATCGGGCATGTGGCTGCAGGAGCTGGGGATCGAACCCCCGACTCTACCACTGAGCCACAGCCGCCCCACGATGCTGCATCTTTTATTTCTGTCATAATTTCCACATCGTTTAGAGTCATGAGCTCCAGAAGATTCATCATCCTGTCTTTGGTGAACCTGCTGACCTTCTATTTCTTCTTTTTTTTTTTTGTTTTACTCCCTCTCTTCGTCTCCTGTGAGGCGCTCTTAGCTCTCCATCTTGAGCGCACACTTCACACACACAAAAGTTCACTGAGTTCATTTCTTATAGTGGAAATTTTGGCTGCACAAACCGCGAGCATTCTCCGTTTTTATATACGACAGTTAAACAATCACAAACGAGCTTGCATACGCGTCGCAGTGATTCAGCACGACCTCGCTGTTTGACATCTGCTGCACAGCTGCTCCGTCTTCTTCTACTCAGTTATTACGCTAATTTAAAAATAGTCTCATCGTGCAGTTAATCTTTTTTTTTTAAACAGTTTAAATGTGAGCGCTGGTTAAATCTGGTCGTTTAAATCCTGCAGCAGCATCTCAGTTAGAATCACAAAGGGTAAAATCATTTTGAATCTGTTTGTGGTGAAATGAGCCCGACAGAGACAGGAAGTAAGACTTATTTTACTATTTTAGATCAATTTCAAAGTGAAGAAACAAACTCCTGACCGCAGAGAGAGTGTTCAGTTGGGTCAGAAGAGTTTGAAATACCAACAAGAATATCTGCTAAGAATATTGTCTGTAGGGGGACTTGGCTTGGGAACCGAAGAGTCGCTGGATCGAGTCCCGGTTTGGAAATTAGTCTGGTTAGCTGGAGAGGAGCCAGTTCACTTCCTGTGCACTGCCGAGCCGCCCTCGAGCAAGATGCCATTTAGTTTGCTGCTTATGATGTAATCAAGCCGCTTTCACTTTTACACTTTTTTACTCAGATTGTTCTGATCTTGTTCACACAGGCACCTCAAAGCGGGAGACTATCACTGTTGGGATAGGAAGTAGGAAACCTGAGAAGCACTGTAACTGATTAGTAGTCGGTATGTTGTTGAGTGATCAGTACAAAGTGTGTATTTAGTTTCAAACACAGCTTAATGTGAGAGAGTTTGGTTTGTTGTTGTTCTTGGCTGCACCAATCTCGGTGAGTCTTTTATTTGGAAAATGGAGCGTGCTGTTAATTTCCTGATCTGGCGCCCCATCGCCGTGGCAACAGGGTTTAAAAAGGAACAACATACCAAAAGTTCACAATTTTCCTGACGGTCTGGCCTCAGTTTTTTTTTGTTTGTTTGCCATTTCAGTCAATCAATCAATCAATCAATTTTAAAGGTAAAAAGACCTTACTCATTGTTATGTTATATAAAGCAGGTAAAAGACCTTACTCATTGTTATGTTACATAAAGCAGGTAAAATACCTTACTCATTGTTATGTTACATAAAGCAGGTAAAAGACCTTACTCATTGTTATGTTACAAAAAGCAGGTAAAAGACCTTACTTATTGTTATGTTACATAAAGCAGGTAAAAGACCTTACTCATTGTTATGTTACATAAAGCAGGTAAAAGACCTTACTCTTTGTTATGTTACATAAAGCAGGTAAAAGACCTTACTCATTGTTATGTTACAAAAAGCAGGTAAAAGACCTTACTCATTGTTATGTTACAAAAAGCAGGTAAAAGACCTTACTCTTTGTTATGTTACATAAAGCAGGTAAAAGACCTTACTCATTGTTATGTTACATAAAGCAGGTAAAAGACCTTACTCATTGTTATGTTACATAAAGCAGGTAAAAGACCTTACTCATTGTTATGTTACATAAAGCAGGTAAAAGACCTTACTCATTGTTATGTTACAAAAAGCAGGTAAAAGACCTTACTCATTGTTATGTTACATAAAGCAGGTAAAAGACCTTACTCATTGTTATGTTACATAAAGCAGGTAAAAGACCTTACTCATTGTTATGTTACATAAAGCAGGTAAAAGACCTTACTCATTGTTATGTTACATAAAGCAGGTAAAAGACCTTACTCATTGTTATGTTACAAAAAGCAGGTAAAAGACCTTACTCATTGTTATGTTACATAAAGCAGGTAAAAGACCTTACTCATTGTTATGTTACATAAAGCAGGTAAAAGACCTTACTCATTGTTATGTTACATAAAGCAGGTAAAAGACCTTACTCATTGTTATGTTACATAAAGCAGGTAAAAGACCTTACTCTTTGTTATGTTACATAAAGCAGGTAAAAGACCTTACTCATTGTTATGTTACAAAAAGCAGGTAAAAGACCTTACTCTTTGTTATGTTACATAAAGCAGGTAAAAGACCTTACTCATTGTTATGTTACAAAAAGCAGGTAAAAGACCTTACTCATTGTTATGTTATATAAAGCAGGTAAAAAGACCTTACTTATTGTTATGTTACAAAGATCCGGTCTATCCATCATGAGCACTTTAGCAAAGCAGCAAAAGTTACGAAAGAAAACACTTTCTTATTAAAAGGCAGAAATCTTCGGCCGGATCCCCGGCTCATGATGAAACAGCCTTCATAGGACTAGCTTGGAAGGGGATAGGGGGAGAGATGGGATAAGATGCAGGAAGAGGGATAGGGAGCAAGGGGGTGGGGGGAGGCAAACCGTCCATCAACAATCCGGTGGGGAGGGGGTGTGTGTGTGTGTGTGTGTGTGTGTGTAGGGGGGGGGTTGTTCTGGCAAGCCGTCCCTCAACGATCTTGAGGAGCCTAAGAGAGCTCAAGAGCTCCCAGGAAAGTAGGTGGTTAGTGACTGAGATTTACAGATAGATACATGCAGTAATATGATGTACTGTATATGCAGAGAGAGAGAGAGAGAGAGAGAGAGGGAGAGAGAGGGAGAGAGAGAGAGAGGAGCTCAGGGTGCCAGTTCCCCCGGTAGTCTAAGCCTATAGCAGCATAACTAAGAGCTGGTCTACACCAGCACCAGCCCTAACTATAAGATTTATCAAAAAGGAAAGTTTTAAGTCTATTCTTAAAAATACAGACTGTGTCTGCCTCCCGGACCCCGGCTGGAAGGCGGTTCCAGAGGAGAGGAGCCCGATAACTGAAGGCTTTACCTCCCATAGTACACTTAGAGACTGTAGGTACCACTAGCAGGCCTGCATTCTGGGACCGTAATGTTCTCGAGGGACAGTACGGCACTAGTAGCTCCTTCAGGTAAGATGGTGCCTGACCATTTAGAGCTTTGTAGGTGAGAAGAAGGATCTTGAATTCTATTCTAGACTGTATAGGGAGCCAGTGCAGAGAAGCCAGGACAGGAGTAATGTGGTCCCTTTTCCTAGTTCTGGTCAGTACACGAGCTGCAGAGTTCTGGACCCGTTGAAGAGTCTTTAGAGATTTGCCAGAGCACCCTGACAAAAGAGAGTTACAATAATCCAGTCTGGAGGTAACAAATGCATGAACTAGTTTTTCTGCATCATTTTGCGACAGGATATTCCTGATCTTGGATATATTACGAAGGTGAAAGTAGGCTGTTCTTGAAACTTGACTGATGTGAGAGCTAAAGGACATATCTTGATCAAATAGAACTCCTAGATTCCTAACAGTGGTGCTAGATGCCAGGCTGATGTCATTAAGGACAGTCACATCACTAGAAAAAGTCTCTCTGAGGTTCTTAGGGCCTAGCACAATAACTTCAGTCTTGTCTGAGTTAAGTAGCAAAACATTTCTGGTCATCCAGGTCCTAACGTCCTTAAGGCATGTTTCTAGCTGACATAACTGACTGGTACCATCGGGCTTCATTGATACATAAAGCTGAGTATCATCTGCATAACAATGAAACTGTATGGAGTGTTTCCTCATAATATTTCCCAGAGGAAGCATATATAATGTAAAGAGAACTGGTCCAAGCACTGAACCTTGTGGGACTCCATGGCAAACTTTAGTGTGCATAGAGGACTCATCATTAACATGTACAAACTGAGATCGGTCTGATAAGTAGGATTCAAACCAACTTAAAGCAGTCCCTGTAATTCCAAGTAAATGTTCTATTCTATTTGTTCCATTTGAAAGCACATTATTTAATTAATTAAATTATTTAATACTGTTAAATTACATATTTCCCCCTCTTAGATACATTACCATTATATTATTTATTTCAGCACCTTTGCAATCCTCACTACATGACTTTTAGTGCAGAATATTTTCTATGTAAGAGGTGACTAATACATCTGTATAAATTAACTGTAATCTGAAAACATAATCTACATAAATATATTTTCTGCAAATTATTTTAGAAAAATTGCTTCCACGTTTCAGCTATTCATTTATTTATTTTTTAGATAAATGCATGGGCAGATTTTTCCAGGTCCTGCTAAGACCTCTGATTCTTTTTCTTTGTTTTCTGGCCTCAGTTTTAACATCAGTCCGCTTCATACCCAGCGAACCTCTCCCCTACAGGAGCTTTTAACACACATTCAGAGACGTGATGGTCTCAGGGTGTTACTTCAACACTTTGATAAATGCTCATCTTTTGTATTTTGGACTTTACAGGGTTACTGGGCGGATTAGTTTGAATCACGACCTAAGGGGGAATTCACACGTTCAAGTCCAAACAGAGCTGAGTTCAGGGCTTAAAGGAAACACATGGCGCAGGTCTCACATGGCTGCAGAGAAGTGATGCAGAGACAAAACTGTCCTCGCTGACATCGGCAGCTCAATCCTCTCAGATTCATCTCCAGACGCTGTCTTGTTGTTGTTGTTGTTGTTGTTCTCCGGTTTCTTTTTTGGTTCTTCATGTGGTGGTTAGTTGGACGTGCCAGCACACCTGACAGATGATACTTTGGCTGCCGTGCAAGATTTTTGTGTAAATTTCGAATCTTGACACTTTGTCTGTGACTTTGACATGAGCGGGGTGAGATTGTGTTTCATTTGTAAAAACAACACCCCGTCCCCTCGAGGTTTCGACTAAAAGCCCCCACAGCTCTCTGCTGAAAGTCATTTGTCTTATCACTGGCTTTGTTGTGCTAACTTTTTGTCTGTTCAGCACAAAATACTTTTTGAGTATGTCGTGTAAGTCCTGCATAGACTCGCTTTTGAAGGAAGAATGTGCAACTTTTTGATCCAGTAGATGTCGCCCTTGAGCACCAGCATGAAACCAAAACAAATTGCTGTTAGGCCACGCCTCCTCCATACTGAAGCCTCCGCTCTCCTCCAGAGACACACTTAGGAGTTAGCACCAAGGAGTTATCAACTAGAACGCACCTTTAAGCACAAGTGGCGGACAAAATCATCCTTTGCTCGAGCTGCTATCACCTGTGTCCTACATTGTTGTGTTAGCATGCTAATGTTAGCGCCCTTTAGTTAGCTCGTAGCTTCACATTTCATGTAAATTGACACAGTGAGTGTCTCCTCGTCGACTAAAACAGCTTTTATATAATGGGAGGATAAACTTGATCTCTGCTTTGTTTATGTGTAACATGTCGCACATTCTTCCTTTCAAACAGTTTTAAGAAAATATATGAAATATGAAATATTTGTCAGTCTCTCCGTAGCGTCTACCCGCTTCTAAATCTCTGATTCACAGCAACGATTGATTTACAATTTTCAGTCTTATGCTGCAATTTTTAAAACCGGTGAAGGGACGACCCCCCCCCCATCTCTATCTGGCTAGTATGCACTGAATAAGAGTAGTCTTACATGTCACTGTTCATAACAAAAGCAGTTTACTGCTGGATGGGACACTTCAAGAAAAAAACATTTGAGGTGAAAATGAAGAGTATACTCACTTCCTAAGGCTAACACTGGTTTAACCTGATATATACTATATGACCCAGAGGTGACCCAGTTGGAAAGCCACTTTTAGGATGTTCCGCCGTGATCCAACAGGTTTCTCACTGAGCCTGCAGATTTGCATGTTGCTAATGTTTGGGGCTCGACATAATTACAGCAACAACATCGAGAGACAGTTTAATTGCAGACGTCGTCACACATGCGCAGTCAGCCCGAGGCGCATTTGAATGAGATCTGACAAAAAAAAGTTTTGTTCCAGCACACTGAGCATGGCGCTGGGTGGGCCGCCCTATGAGTTGTTGTGACTGGTAACAGAGTGGAATAGATCATATAGCTTTAGGCTACCTATTATTAAGAAACTGTTACAACAGCCGCAGCGCTTCATATCCACTCCCTCGACTAATATAAAGTCATCTCCAGGTTCCATGACACCAAGATGGCGTCCGCTGAAAAGGCAACTTCAGGACTTGCAGACCACAAACCCATGATTAGCATGATTAGCATGATTGTGGCTACGTCAACTTTTTACAAGATTATTTTAAACTTGTGTCTGTCCTCAGGCGCCGGTGAACGGAGACACGCCTCCAGCAGAGAACCTATCAGAGAACGACAGCGGCGTGGAGCTGACCAACGAGAACAGCCCTCTGACTGCTGCCGAACCGCCCTCGCCGTTCAGCCCGAAGCAGAACGGAGACGCCGCCTCACCTCAAGGTAAAACATCCACACAGAGTTTAAAATAAAGACACGAGGCACGTTTACTGAGACACGGATTCAAAGATTATGGAGACTTTATTCCAGAGGAAAACAAATTTTCTATACAATTACATGACCCCCCCCCCCAACACGGCCGTTTTGGACGCCCCTCAGTTTGCCAGATATGAGAGCAGTTATCAGGTCAACAGGTGTTGCAGTGATGGAAGCGGTCAAGAGAAGTGGTTCAGATAGAAGTGATTGTACCCGACCTAAAAAGCCTCTGCATGTTTCTAATAAGCTCCACGAGCAGAAACGTGCTCAAACTAGGATCAATATTGGAGATGCTTTTGAAAAATGGAGAGAGGTTAGAACACAGAAAGGTTTACAGACCCATGCAGAGCTGGATAAACACTGAAGCTTCAGAGTCCACCACATGGTGACCTGTGTGAGCATGGACTCTAGAGAGGAGGGGGGGGAGACAGCTCTATATGATGTTTTTACCCATTTTAAACACTAGGGGGCAGAGTTACATATCGCTCCTTTGCAGACACGTTTCTAGTTTTTATAACCTGCTGCTCCGGGTCAGTTTCGGCCTCTTCTTTGTTTAAAGGCCGTTTGCTCAATTTGTTGGATCGGAGTCACACGGACAAACATGGACTTTAAACTCTGTTTTTAAAACGTGTTGTTGAGATCAGCAACTGGCCAAATTCTCTGTGCTGCATCAGAGACAAAACAAAAACGACCTTTTGCATGTGATCTC
>NC_083626.1:28060770-28105770 GCF_963584025.1 Labrus mixtus
ACACCCATTGTAGACAGTCATGACTCACAGAGTTATTTTCAGAGGATATACTGGATTTCTACATTTAAGTGTGAAAAATCACATAGAAAGACTTTAAAGGTTTACCAATGGTTATACTGCGAGCCTAAACTTCCTGATCAAATGGTTCTCGTTTGGTTTCCTGAGTCATCTGCATGCTTTAAACAGTTAGTCATGTTTTGTTCCGTGTGTGATGTCATGTGCAGTGTAACCCGGTGATGATCGACGCCATCGAGGTCTCGGCTGCTCACCGCGCCCGATACTTCTGGGGAAACCTACCGGGCATGAACAGGCAAGAAATAAAACACCTCTTTTCTGTCTGAGTTTGGATCTTTAAAGCTCGTCTGTGTACTCTGTGTGAGTGTTTGATATGACAGCATACTAATTCCATCCCCTCCTCCAGGCCTCTCTGTGCCTCCGGGATGGACAAGCTGGAGCTGCAGGACTGTCTCGAGCACGGCAGAGTCGCAAAGGTAGAGAGCCACGATGAGTCTTTGGCGCTCATGCTTGTAAAATTGAGGGTTTTTTTGGTTGCACTTGTTTGACCGTGCATTTGTCTGTTTCATAGTTTGGGAAGGTGCGTACCATCACGACCCGTTCCAACTCCATCAAACAAGGGAAGGATCAACACTTCCCCGTCCTGATGAACGGGAAGGAGGACATCCTGTGGTGCACGGAGCTGGAGAGGTGAGCAGGGAACACGTCCACTAACACTTTAACATTAAACCTGGGCCTTGTTTTTACAGACTTAGGCTTCTTAATAACATATTTTTAAGACTTTGAACAGCTGGAGTTGATTTGTAGTTTCACCAAATCACTCCTTTATTTGGCTGCATCAAAATCCTTGGGTTTTGTTTTTTTTTTTTTTGCCACTAAAAGTTTTTATTATTTTTTCAACAGAAAAACATCAACAACATAATAATAATCAGAATAATTGCCAGACATTTAGACATGTTCAATTTTAGGCCATAACCTAAGTAGTGCAGTTCACACAGGGTCTTTAAATAGCTTCTCATAATTTACATGATAAAATAAAATGAAAAATAAAACAGTGAAAGGGAGGTAAACGACATAAAGTTGTCAGAATGAGCGGGGCAAACCACTGAGCACCTTATCTATTGATCTGTCAAATATTGTCTCTGTTTTGAACATTTTGCCCCTCAGTTTTAAAAAAGAAATATCTCCTGCTATGCTGGCGCGTCAGCTCACCCCAACTCCAGGCGGAACATTTATGAGTGAACTGGCAGGAGAAACTCAGAGTAAAGTTTGGGCGATTGTGTTCCCACATGACGTTCACCTCGGCAGCAGCAGACCAGAAACTCCCACAGTTAGAAATGTGTTTTTATGGATGGAGTCTGGGGGCTTTGTGGAGGGGAATAAAAGGTGTTGGAAAAGGCTCTAAACTATTTAACATAAAAGTCTATCTCTGCAGGGAGCCTTCCTCTGATGTGTTCAAACATTTGAATATCAAACTCATCTGCCTCGAGGGGTGCAGGAGCAGGATTAACCTCAATTATCTCCATTTATTCAGGACCTCGTCTGTGATTTAGACCCCAAAGTATTTGAAAAAGAGCGCCGTTTTAAAAACACCAGAAGAATTCTTTGAATACTGACTCTTCACAGAACATTTGGTTGTAATGTTTGTCGTTTATGTTTTTTTGCAGGATTTTCGGCTTCCCTGTCCACTACACCGATGTGTCAAACATGGGTCGCGGCGCCAGGCAGAAGCTCCTGGGCCGGTCCTGGAGCGTCCCGGTCATCAGGCATCTGTTCGCCCCTCTGAAAGACTACTTTGCCTGTGAATAGACGCCAACACATCACCAGCAAAACAGACCCCCACTCATGATCCACCCACCAGCTTTGCTATTGTGAGACTGGCTCCGACAAACAACAGCCGCCATTAAAAAAAAACTTCTGGAAAAGAGCTGTACGACTTCTTTGGCTGGAAGAATGGAAGTTTCAGGAGAATTAGTGCGACTGGGAAAAACTTTTAGTGGATCCTGGTGATCACGCACTGCTGCCTTAAAACTGGAACAAAACCCCTTAAACACAGAGGGACACAAAGAAGGCAGAGGTGAGCACCTGATCACCACCCCAGAGAGTCAAAGTGAGCGGGACGGGTCAGCGATCAGTCCGTTGAAAAGAACGATGACATCACTTTTCTGTTTTTTTTTAACACTCGGCCTTGTACAGCCGTTTTAATAGGATCTTTTTTTAAAGCCTTTTGGAAGGTGTTTTTAAGTTGACAACACTGACTAGTTGCAGAAAACGCAGAGCGACTTGGTGCCAGAAGTAGAACTTTTTAGTGGCTCTGTATCATAAAAACATTTCAGAGGTTTTGCTGATCTCTCAGTTTAGCCGACGACTTTAATGTGCGGCATGCAGGCGGTTTTTTAATCCAGACAAAAACTCTTTTAAATTCACTTGAACCAAAGTCCAAACATGGAAAGGTCGATCCCTGCTCCCCCTTTTTAAGACTACCTGCTGTTTCACCTGCTTCACCAAAAAACCTGTTTGATGCTGCAGTTTAGATGAGTCTTTTTTCAGTTCCCATGAGCAAACTAGCTTCCTTTAGACTTTTATGAAAGATTATATAAACAATATTTTGTAGACGGCGTCCAAACGTCTCAGTTACACGGCTGTGACTTCCCTGATAGCTACGTGCGAATACTTGAAACCACCTGATGCAAAAACACAGAGATAAAGACGATCAGGTTTTGACTTGGCTGACATTTTAAAACAGCGGAGGATTAAAGATGTTGCTCATCCTACTGGAGATGTTTTATTTTGAAAATCATGGTGCTCTGACTCACTGTATGGCAGGATGTCAGTGTGCACGTTTGGCTCAAGTTCATTTAAAAATCAGGAAGAAGTGTCCAAACGTGGTTTCACAGCTGTTCAAGAGACGACAGAAAAAGGTGGCAAACACTGGTGGATGCACAAGACTTTAGTAAACTAGCACTGACTACTTCGTTCTATGTTAAAAAGATTTATTCAGAGAAACTGCCTTAAAAAAAAACATCTCTATGCTTTGTTCTGTGTGGTGGACACGCTGTATGTTAAGGTCATAATTCACTATTTTAATCCAAAATGAGCTGCATGTGAAGTGTGTGACAAACTGATTTCTGTGACACTAAAAGCTTCTGTAATAATGTGGATTCCCCCCCCCCCCCCTATATGATCATAAGAACACTTCCTGTTTCTAATTGTGAGAAGTTAGTGAGAAGGTGTTGGCGACGCTCCAGCAGTTTGCTTCAGGCCAGCAGCCACAAAAACAGCCGGTAATGTCTGCAATGTCATCTCTTAGGGCAAACCCCCCCCCCCCCCATTAAGTTAAAGATGTGCTCTCCACAGGGACATGATCATCAGTTTAAAAGCAAGATGTCATTTTTCACCTGCTTTCCTCAAATAACTCACAAAATCCGTCGTTTTTACCTCGCTGCTCTCCGCAGCAATCTTTTCTGTAATGGTATTGGACGCTAAGGATAACAATACTTGAACCTTTCAGAAGCAAAAAAAAACCCAAAGTATTCATACCCTGATCGGTTTTATTGCCATGTTTACTGCTGCTTTTGAGACTACTGGCTGAAGCGATCTACTGGAGTCACTCCTTAAGTTATGATACATATTTGTCATTTAGCTTCAAACCTTGCAAAAAAAACACTAAAAGTACCACTCCCCTACAGATTAGTACCATTCCTAGAGTGTAATTTGTTAGCCTGAAATGACAGGACATACATGGTGCGGACGTTTTGACATGTTCACCAGCAGAGCAGAGCGACTCACTGGGCGGTTTATCTGAATAACACTTTTCTGGATGTGTCCAAAGGGCAACACTCACCTTAAGTGCAGTCTTCTTCTTTTTTTTTTTTTTTTTTTTTACAACTGGACGATTTTGAGTTGCTGCCGGCTGTCACCAAATCAAACTTTAAGGGCATTACCTCAGACGAGGGGGGCGACTGTGCACCGTTCCTCCTGTAGGATCTCTGTTCTGTGAATATATACTGTAGCTCTCTGCTCCCACGTGCCCTGTATATATTTATATATATAGCTTTTATTTTTTATCACTGGAACTCTTTTTAAACAATGTTTTGTGTACTGTATTGATAGAAAGGTTTACAAGTGTTTCTACTTTCTTTGTTTGACCGATAACAGAAAAAAGGGGCGAGTCTTCTTAACAAGATTTTTCATTCAGGAACGACCGACTGCGGTGCTCCACGGGCTCCCAACAGAGCCAGCCTAAGTCTGATGTTAGAGTCCCTTTATAAAACCAAAAAGTGATTGTTTACATGCTTCACTAATACTGCTGAATGTTGGCTTGAAAACAGAACACACACGATAGATCAAGTTAGTATCTCTCTCTGTAACGGCTCTTTTAAACCTTTTACTGAGAACACGTTCCATGTTTATTTACATGTTAAAAAGCTCGCTTAAGAAAGTGACAGCACAACTTAGAGCATATTAATCCATAGTGTTTTGAAACCTTGTGTTATGTAGATGAGTGTGTATTTGTAGATTTCGAGTGTGTGATAAAAACTGAGAACTTTTTTTAAAAACTAAAACATTTTTTGTGCTTATGTTCGACGACAGTAACATTTTAGAATTGTTTCTTTTGCCTTTTTTTTTTATGAATCTTCAGTGCCAACACGCTTGAAAGAACAGATTCTGTGCTATTTTTATACTTTATTTTGTGTATTTTTTTATGTTTGTATACTTCTTATAGCAACCTATATATAATTTTTACCCAATAAAAAACGCAGTTTGGCCGCTGAATAAAATCTGTTTGTCCTTGTTTTGTTTGACACTCTTGAAGGTCTGTGAGTGGTGATATGTTTTTATTATGTTCAGATTATAACATTTAAAGTCAGGGTTGGTAATTTTCCTCCAGATCCACTTTTTAAGACTTTGGTGTAAATTGTCTTTAGGTCCTGACAGACATTAATAACTCAGGTTCTCTGAAAAAGGAACAAAGAAAATCCATCATCTGTATCAGTTTGTAAGTCTGTAAAAACTTTGACCAATGTCTGCCATGAGGTACCAATCTGATGAACCAATCAGACGCCTCCCTGTCTCCCTGCTCGCTCTCTAGCTCACACTCAAAGAGCGTCACCGATGACTTTAGGAGTTTATACTGAGAGTTTACTGAATGAGACATGAGACAACGTAGTTTCTACACAATGCAAGAGATGAGCTGAGGTCCACTTCTGGAGGGACGGCGCTCGTGCATGTAAGTGAGGGGGCGTGGCTTTAGAGGGAGCACAGAGGGGAGGGGGTGCAGACGGAGCACTGAGGGAATGCTACTTTCAAAATCATGCTAGTTTTCGAGAATTACTAACCCTGCCTTTAAGTCTGTTTAAAGGCTTTACCTAATATAATGCCATGCCATGCTCACAAAGGGTCATGTTTCATTATAAAAAGGCTTTTTTTTTAAATGTTAATGGTGAATGGACTTGAGCTTGTATATTTCTTTTCTAGTCTTCTGACTACTCCAAGCTCTTTCACACCCCAGGTCACACCTCCACATTCACACACTGATAATAATAATAATAATAATACATTTATTTATAAAGCGCTTTAAATCAAAGTGCTGTACAAAGCAATACAGTTAAAATACAGGAAAAACATACAGAGAAATCATGACTCATACTCAACAGTAAACAGATGAGTCTTTAACTTTGCTTTAAAAACCTCAACAGAACAAGCCTGCCTGATGTCCAGATGTAAACTGTTCCAAAGTGTCGGTGCACGGAAAGAAAAAGCCTGCTCACCAACTGTCTTCTTTCTGACCTTTGATGGTAGAAGCTGCTGAGTAAAGAGTCCATCAGTATTAACTCATCCATTCATACACTGCAGCTGAAGCAGTGGGAGCAACTCAGGGTTAAGTGTCTTGCCTGAGGACACCTCGGACATGTGGCTGCAGGAGCTGGGGATCGATCCCCCGACCTTCCAGTTAAGACGACTGACTCTACCACCATTTGATACTGACAATGACGATATTTAGGATGGTTAAGATGCTGATTAGAACTCTCAAGAACAGCTTGTGTTTGTGTTGTACTTACTTAAAGCGGCTCCATTTCTGTAAAGCACAAAATGACTGCCTGAGGGCTTAATAGAATGAATATGTTTTTGTTTGTACTTAAAGACTTCAAAATAGAGAGGAACATATGACATTAATTTGAAATGAATGATAATAAATGTTTTCTCTATTTCAAAACAAAAATCTGCCCAAAATAGAAGTTTAAAAAACCAGTGCAACATACATCATACACTATTATCTCAAAATACGTATACACTGTCCATGAACAGACAGGAGTAGGAAGAAGAAAACTTAAAATAGCCTCCTGCCTGTTTCTCACCAATAACATAAGTTACTGTATAACCTTATCAGACATACAATGCTCAGATAGGTAAACAGGTATAATCACACACATAACATGTGTTTTATGACTTTATGCACCATAATAAATCAAGGGTCAAGGGTTCGATCCCCAGCTGAGCAACATGTCTGATGTGTCCTTGGGCAAGACACTTAACCCTGCATTGCTCCCTCTGCTTCAGTGGCGGTGTATGAATGGATTTGTACTGACTCTCTGATGTACGTCGCTTTGGATAAAAGCGTCTGCTAAGTGAATTGTAACATTGTAACAAATAATATAAAGGTGTGAAATATTGATCACTATTATTTGACTCCTCAACTGGTTTTATTGATGATTCAAACCATTGTATGTTTGATTGACCGACCCCATTTTCAGAAGTGCAAAGTCAGTGCTTTGTCACTGGTCAAATATTTGCAAAATATACTGAAGGGGCACCACAGGATTGGTAATATGAAAGCAGGAATTTTGCTGGTTGTCAATATATTTTTGATTCAAGGATTGGATTTATTAGCCTACTGTTTACAAATAGGCTTGGTGAACAGTTCAGCTTCTCCCTTTTTAAAACGCTATACGCAAAACATGAATAAAAGAGGCCAATGACTTGTTTATATAACATTTTAGAAGTTGGTTCATGAACTTTTAAAAGAAGGGGTAAAATGGTGAAATTATAGGCTACCCAAAACTGGAGATGTATCCTGAAAGATTCAGACTCGAACTTGGAAACAAACGGCATCTTTAAAAATAAATAAATAATGAACCAGTTTTATTTTAGCCAAGATAACAAAAATCATTAATTTTCCAAAATACATATACAAGTCTGTCAAATAAGAAAAGATAAGATAATCCTTTATTTACATTTACAGAGTTACAGCAGCAAAGAGGAAAGATTAGAAACAGAAAGTGAATAAAGTACAATTTAAAAAAAAATAAATAAAAAAAATGAAGAATGTACAAAAAAAATATAGATATTAAAAATAGATTTAAAAAAAAATAGATCATCTGAGCTGCAGCTTTTAAATTAAGATTAGTAACATTATTTGTTAACATTTGAGGTCTCAGATTTAAGCTAGGAGGAAGCTAACAGTAAACATTATGCTAGCTTTTTGTCACATGGACGTCAATATTTCCGGGAAGCAGATAGAAAACAAGTTTTTATTTGCAACCAGCATCGCCTATAATCATGTGTTTAACTTTCTTATAATGGCACGAAAAGTTCTTTGCTGTGTCTCTGTCTGGTGTAAGTAAAAATAAATAACCAAAAACACAGATATGAGGTTAGCTACACGGATGCTAGTTAGCTTCACTCGCTAACTGTAGCCGATTAGCTTAGCATGCTAACACTGTTCAACCATGACATTCACACTATATTTTTTTTTTAATCAAACAATAAATGTTTTATTATTTTCTTATCACTGTTTAACAAATTAGTTCTGAGTTATTATTTGATTACATGTCTTCAAACAAAAACGTAACATTTACAGTCACTACTGTATTAAGCGGGCTGGGCGGTAACTAGCCGAACGGGGCTCGGGATTGGTTAGTCGGTTGTTGGAGGCAGCTCGGGATTGGTTAGTCGGTTGTTGGAGGCGGGAGTAGCCTGACACGGGCAGTTTAAAGACCCCACAGCAACAACACGGAGAGGGTGAGTTATTTGAGTTTTCCCGAACATGTTTTCTAAACTTTTACGCTTAGTCCGAGTCAAATTAATACCTGAAAACATAACGAGATAGCGAACGTTTCCGTTACACCTGAACAACGTTATAAATCCGCAGTGTTCTAACGTAAATGACAGCGCTAAGAACTCGTGCTAACAAGCTAGCCTACGCTGCGTTAAGTAAAGTTTTGCTACACTGGGAAGCTAATGCCTCAACACGTAGATCGTTACTCGTAGATTGAGTTTAGTTGCCAAAGTTACATATTTAGTTGAACAACAAAGCGTCCATATAATCTGGCTAGCTTTTGATTGTATTTGAGAATAATTTTAAGCAGGTTGTGTTGTTGTTTGTGTAACTTTCCGTGCGGACCGCGGAGTTTTCGAAGGGTAGCATTATTCGACAGAACACCGGCTCGGCGATTTGCGTGGTAGAATAAACATCCAGTGTCTGGACCAAAACGGCTGGTTTAGTAAATTACTACTTTTAATTTTCAAGTAGTTTTTTATATGTTAATTATTTTACAGCCGTTAAATCTAGCACATTGTTTGTTTGTAAAGTTCTTGGTTCATTGTTTATGATTTCATTGTTTGGACTCTTTGTCGCCTCATCTCCCGGATCCACGTTTTTCCCCTCAAGAAGAGCATTCAAACCTCGTGGCTTCTTCCTCGCCCTAAGTTATAAAGCGAACAGTTAATAACTGATTTGAGATCTGTTTATTGTCCTTAACGTTCACTGAAGATCATCTTATGATCTGACCCCGTGTCAGTTCTGGGGAAAACACCTCAAACACGTTCAAAAAGCGCCCATCCCTCCATTGATCTGATTGGTCGGGATGCTACCCGCTCAAATCTTCTTACTCGTTTCCCTTTCTCCCACTTCTTCTTCTGTGTTTTTTTATGGCGGTTTGCACCAATAGCTGATGCATCATCGCCTTCTGCTGGACTGAAACAGTTTCCCACTGCAAACTATGAAACCTTTATCCAACCATGAATTAAACAATTACAGTCTTTTTTTTCTTTAAATGAATCCCTGCCTGCCTTTTCTGCTCCACTTTTACACCTTTACTGTCCCTTTACTTAAAGGTTTCAGCCTTTGACAATCCTCTTCATCCTCTGTGGACACTGTGTGTACCTTGTGTAGTGATTAACTCAAGGAACATTTCTTACTCTTTATCTACTTTGCACTTGTTGTCATAGCTGTAATTTTTCCTCATCTCCCAAATCACCTGAGTCCGACACATTTTGCAGCAACATGTCCTGATTCTCCTGACAGCATTAGCTCTCTCATATGACTTCAGCCTGCAGCACACATACTACAGATTAGGGGTGCATTAAATAATAATCGGTTACAAAATAAATGTAGTCGATAATCGTTTTGTAGTCCACATTTTTGTAAATGTTTCTTGTTGCATTGTGTTTCTAGGATAGGCCTAATTCAAAACAGAAAAAAAGCAGCACACTCAAACAGAAATAAAACTTCAGGTGCACAAGCACAAAAAGAAAATAGATGACAAACAAAGCGCTGATAAAGGCTCTGTGCTGAAACGCATCTGTTGTTGATCAGTACGCTGCTACCCTAACAAAAATATCCCTTTAATTTACCCCTTTATGAATTCACAATGAACAAAAAGTCCCAAACAAACAAAATATGCAATATGATCTACGGAAGTTCAGTTCAAATTGTCTCTTTAGTCCACAGAAAAAGAAGGACTTTCACTTTGTGATTAACGCTTTACTCCACCAAACCAATGACGTTTGATCATCCAGGACAGAGCAGCATAACTAGATGTTTTCCTATATTTTGGAATTTTAGATGATTATTCTTTTAATAACTACAAAACAGAACAACCTTATAGGGAGAAATAGCTCATACCGGACGGACGAGCGAGATTGAGCGAGTGTGTCATTACGCACAGAGCAGAAAGATGAAACAGTTCACCTGTTCTATTGTAACTTTATTAACCAGAGTAAAGTGTGCTCTACACTGCAGACTGTAGTCTTTGTTAACAGAATGTTGGTGTCAAAACAGCTTCAACGTGCGATGAGTGCGCATTGATGTCTGCACGTCCGCTCACCACACTCACTGCTCTAATTATAATAAAGTGTTAAAACGGTCATAAGATACGTCTGTGTGAAGTTTTATTTGAGGTTTGTTGTCTGTTGAAGTAAGAAATGTCCTAATTTGAACGTTAATACAAAGGCCTATTACTAACAATTATTAAAATCCAGAAGATTCAAATTAATCAATAGATACAGTCGGCATCGCGTCATAGTTGGGGGCGGGGCCTCCCGTGGGGGAAAAGAATCACAGAAAAAAAAGAACTACAAAACGATTACTCGAGTACTCGCTTTAACAATGGGAAGAGTAATCGATTAGAGAAAATTTTGCGTTTCTGCACCCCTACTACAGATACATGTTTTTTCTGGACATTTCTCCTTAAAATGACCCAAACTGATGTCAGGGACCCGCAGATAACTAAAAAGTCTTACATCTTGACTGAGAAATGTTGGTTTTCTTTATCTGATTCACCACCTCTAGTCAGGCTTATATTCTATTTGTGAATTGCTCCTTCACATGTCATTTGCATTATGAGCAGCCTTTAAATGCAAATACATTTCTTGTATTTCTTGTATTTTGTGACAATGGGAGTCAAAGCCATCATGTCCCACATGTAATCCGAAAAGATCAGATGCCAAGTGGTGCAAAAATGGCAATACATTGTCTTTGTTTGGGTCTAGGAAGGTCTTAAAAAGTCATACATTTCATTTTGAAGACTACAGTAACCCTGGATGAAGTGTCAGCCACATTTTGTGAACGCACAATCTAATTAAAAAAAATACTTCTCTCATGTCTTTATGTTCTTTCTTTTTTTAAAGATGTATTTTTGGGCTTTTTTGTACCTTTAATGGAGAGATAGGACAGTGGATAGAGTCAGAAATCAGGGAGAGAGAGACTGGAGAAGACATGCGTGAAAGGAGCCATAGGTGGGAATCGAACCTGGGCTGCCCGCTTGGAGGACTACAGCTTCCATATATAGGGTGCGCGCACTAACCACTGCACCACCAGCGCCCCTTTATGTTCTTAATACATCCAACATCAACATCATATAATCTTAATAAACATAATCTTAAATTATTGCGATGAATTCAGAAATGTGATTTCTGGTCCTAATCTATCGATGCTTGTATCACTGGGTCAGTGTGTTTCTTTGTGTGACTCCTATGTGTGGATGTGTTTTTGTGGTGTCTGTGCAGGTCCATCCCTTCAGGAGATGGACGTCACTGTGGCAGTGAACGACACCGTCGGTTCACAGGGGGCACCAAACTGTAATGAGCTGCTGAGCTGGCTCAATACAACTTTAAAGGCGGAGTTCACCAAAGTGGAGCAGGTGTGCACAGGTAAGTCAGCGTGCAAAGTGTCGTTTTGATGTACTGGGAAGTAACTTTAACAATAAATCACATGTTCTGCTATTATAGTTCTTCATGCAGTTTCAGATGGTTGATTTGCTTGGACAACCAGCTGCCATTGAGACGAGAGTGTAAAGACGGCATAAGCTGTTTGCTAAAACACAAATTTCTTCAAAATTTTAGACAACCTGCCCCAGAAATCTTCCTGAGTTGCTAATTCATACATGACCACCTCACAGCATGACATTATATCTCCTGTCAGATGGGAGGAGGGGGGCAGGGGGGGGGTCCCAGGTGGCAAGACTGGACTTAGTAATAAGTGCTGTGGACATCTCAGTGTAATTCTTTCAACATATCCAAGATGGCGGACTAAGCACTCTCTTTTTCTCTCTCTCTCGTGTTTGGTGATTTAATTGATAAACCAAAAAATGTCGGGAACTATACTTAAGCGGCAAAAAATATTCCTGGGCGGCCTGCCCAGGTATCGTCTATGTGTGGGAAACACTGTTTATTGTTCAAACCGGACTCTATACTTTACACAGCAGACCTGCACGTCCTCAGTTCCTCTTAACGTTTATTTGTGTGATTTCCAGGCGCAGCATTTTGCCAGCTGATGGTCTGGTGCTTTCCCCAGTCGCTGCAGCTCTCCAAGGTCCGGTTCCAAAGCTACAACAATGCAGACGGTCTTATCAACTTCAGTATTCTGCGGGATGCATTCAGAAAAGTTGGAGTGCGCAGAGTGAGTATTGTTACAGAAGAGGGGAACGGCTTAGAAATCTAAAAGTGTTTAATATCGTCTCATTACAGGTAAAAGCCTTAACAATGAACCTGCCAGATATTAAAGCGTTGTAGAATTATTGATATCACTGCATTTTGGCTGAACAACAAGAAACTACAGAATAGATATCGCAAACACAGTTGTATGCTAAATAAATACATTAGAGATATTTAAAACGTGTTATCTACTTTAATAGCAGGGAGAGTCTAAAGCCCCCCTCTTTCCTCCCTCCAGTACATCCCCATCAAGACGCTGGTGGAGAGGAACTCTCTGGTGTGTCTGGCCTTCCTGCACTGGTTTAAAAAGTTCTTTGAAGAGAACCGAACAGACCAAGAGTACGATCCCATAAAGGCCAGAGGTGGACTGAGATTGCTTCCTGCTGACTCAGGTGGGAGCGGTCACTGTGAGTCTGTGCATGAATCATACACACACACACACACACACACACACACACACACACACACACACACACACACACACACACACACACACACACACACACACACACACACACACACACACACACACACACACACACACACACATTTCTTACCTAGCTGTTTGGTTTATTTTTATAACAAGTATTTTCTTTTATTTTTAATGTTAATAAAGGGCAATAAGGGTCTGACAGCCCGTCCTAACAGCATGCAACACAAGCGAGCGTCAGCGACAAAATCAGCCTGATTGTATTCTTTCCTATTTGAGTGTTCTAACTGCCCGCTAGCGTAGCAGCGTGACGCTGCGCGCCATTTCTACCATTTCTACCCCGTCCCATTTCTATTTCCCGCTCTGTGGCTCACTTAGACGGACGAGGAAGGAGGGGGACTTTCTCACTCAGCAGAGCTCGTTAGCTTGTTTTATAAAGTGAAGATAATAGTGCATAAATAATATCCACACATGATTGAAAAGTTGAACTTTGACTTGTGTCAACAACACCAGACAAAAACCTTTTTCCATCTCACATTGAGCCCTTTATTGACGATCCTCTGATTGTTGTGTTATGAGTCAACAGCTTTTCAATACAAAGCACTACACATATGTGTGTGTCCACCTTCAAAATAAAAGCACTAGATGTTATACTGGTTGAAGAGGAACCACAAAATTCACAGAGCTAAGAAATGGATTCAGTGTGGACAGTCAGCGTGTGATCATGGGCGACACTCACTGTGCTGTTAGGACACGGTGTGAGAAAAATAATAACAAAAAGATGACCATTACACTAAAACATTAGTTTTGTCCTTTTTCTACGTCATCTTTGCTTGTTTTTGTGACATGGGTGGGTTTGTGTTTCACATTCCTGATTTATGTGACATGGATCAATATCTCAAAATCTAAAAGGAGTATGAAGCCAGTGTATTACCTGCTCCATGTCTTACATTTCAGCATGCTAATTGTCTTTTTTACTTTCTTTTTTTTGAAGGTCAAGCTTCCAGGATGCCTCTCCAGACGTCAAGGGTGAATATGAAGAAATCTCAAGATGCCAAAACAGCGGAAGTCCAAAGTAAAGAAAAATCGAAGGAGGGTTTGAACAAGAATGACGATGTGATTGTGTTGATATCAGACGAGGACGACGTCTTGGGTGTGACGACAGAGCTGGAAGCAGAGAAAATGGAGACGACTGTGGATGGAGATTGTGCACAGCCGCAGGACGTAAACAGTGGGGAGCAAGCAGCAGCGGTGGTCAGTGGAAATCAAGGGACTAGTTTTCCGAGTAGAGATACTTTGCTGTGTTTCGTCCGGAGGTACTGTGAGGACTCCAACATTAAAGCAAAAACTCACCGTGCCATGTTGAGTGCAACACACCCCTCAGACATCATCCAGGCCTGCTATCATACTCCATACTGCCTTTACCTGTACATGGGGGTGGAGCTGGGCGAAGGACAGACCACAAGTGTCGTTCTGATTGGCTACTTTGACCAGAACTTAGAGGTCAGCGTTGTGAGGCCGCTGTTCACTCTGCAGATGAGTGTGGACACCCCAGCGAACACGGACACCGAGCCTGTCCCGGGCAAAGAAACTGGACAACTGAGCGTTGATACCCCAACGGACAAGAACACCGAGTCGCTCTCAGGCAAAGAAACCGGAGAAATGAGCGTTGATCCTCCAGCGACGACGGAAACTGTCACAGGCAAAGAAACTGGAAACACTGACGCACGCCTTCTGCTTGATTCCTTAGAGAAAAGTGGCCTTCCTATTGACTACCTCGCCATGTTTTATTGTAACACTCCAAATCCAAAGCTGAGCCAAGTGTTTGTGTCCAAGCTCCAAACTATCAACAGTAAGTTTTTATCACTCTGCGGCCTGTCTGGGATGGTTGAAAGAGCCTGCGAGGCTGCACTTTTGGCTTCCTTTAGTCCTGCGGTTGACCTGGTTAAAGTCATCCATCATCACCACTCCACTTGCCCTTCAAATCAGACTCTGAACCAGATATTTGCAGGGGCTTATAACCCGTCCCTTAATATCTCTGAACAGTTTATGTTTATCATCAACTCTGTGAAGAGGATGGTAGAGAAGTGGAGGGCTTTAGTGGATTATTTTAAGTCAGCGGGGCAATCAGAGGATGCTCGCCAGATCCGAAACCAACTCATGGATCATAAAGTCAAGCTGCACTTTCTGTTTATTTCAAGTGCCTTGCAGCCCCTGCTAGCTCTGCACAACATGCGACAACAGGACAAAGCGGATGTGGCTACTCAGCTCCAGTTCGCCGCCGTGATTGTTAGCACCTACACATCCAGTCTCCTGGAGCCGTCTGCGAGACAGGACTTCCTCAGGGGTCGAGACCTGCAACTTCTCAATGATGAAAAGAAGCAGCTCCCCTCGTCGAAGCTCGACGTAGGACCTCAGGCCAGGGAGTTCCTGTGGGCCACTGCGGTCGTGGATCTCGGGGAGCAGGAGAGGAAGGAGTTCCTGAGAAATGCAGCGACTTTCTACAAAGTCGCTCTGGAGAGTTTAGTGGAGAGTCTTCCCAAGCAGCTTGGAGACATGGCACTGAGGAACATCAGCATCATGCTGAAACACCTAGAAGATCCCAAAGTAAGAAGATGTTTTTCTGTTATACTAAAGTGCAGCCGCATGTAGCTCAGTGTTTGTTGTATCTTTGACTTATAGTGTTTCTAATAAGTATGTCAGAACCAACACAGTTTTTGAAACTAAATGATACAAAACAAGAAATCCACAAAATCTTTATGTATTTAAAATCTGTTTCCCCCTCATTACGTGAGCAGGCGTTGTCAGAGCTTGGGCTTCATCTGGGTTTGTGTGAGCCTGGATCTCAAGAACATGAACTCTTAATAAAGGACTACGTCAGGGTCATAGATATGGTTGAGGACAAGAAGACGAGTGGACCAGGAAAAGACCAAAGCTGGACAAAGGTAAACTGAAAACACAACCTACACCAACTTATTTAACCATGACCATAAACCCCTTTTCCATCATGCCGTGTGTTTAAAAACAATTCACTGTTGTATGTTTTTTAATGATGAAAAGAGTCGCAAAGTTCTGAAGCTTCAACAAAACCTTAAGACATTCTGTCATATTTTTAGCCAAAAGTTGTCGCTCTATCAATCAATCTTTATTTGCACGACCTACATTGTACAAATTCCTTGGCAGCGTTTGGGTACACTGCCAACGCTGATGTATTTGCACAATTAAGCATCGTGCAGGAGTTTGTCTATGTTTTGGTAATTAAGAAAAAGAACGTACACAGTATTTGTACACTGCGCGCTGCATGTATGGATTCCTCCAATTGCATGGCCCGGGTTTGGGTCTGACCTTTGACCTATGTCAGTTCCCACTCTCTCTCTCTCTCTCTCTCTCTCTCTCTCTCCCTCCCTGATTTCTGACTCTATCTTCCGTCCTATCTTTCAAAATAAAGGCATGAAAAGCCTTAAAAAACGGGCCTTGATATCGTTGGATTTTTACCAGAATCATATCAAAGAAATTGTTGTTGAATTGGTCGAACTGCAGAAAAACTGCTTTAATGTCATTACAACATTTTCCTGTGTCGTCTGTACAGATGTTGCTCTACATCCAACCGTACTCCATTCTGAGCAGACTGGTCCTGACCCTCCTGGCGCTGCCGGGCTCTCTACAGCCGGAGGCCGTGTTTGCTAAGGTAAGTGTACTGACAAAACTCAAAGCATGTTTTTAGTGCTTATCCGAGTTAGTCTGTGCAGTGAAGGCCGGTTTTCTTTCATCTTTTGAAAACCTCAGTCTGCTCTCCTCCACTGTCACTCTCCTTCCCGTAGCCTCCAACACCAACCTCTTCCCCTACATAGAACTAAGGGGGGGGGGGGGGGGGGAGCAGGCAGATCCTTCTCCAAACTGCCCCCTTTCTCTGGAACTCAAATGACTTAAATTGACTTTTTGTACTGGTATATTGGTCACACAGGTGTTTAGGATGTAGCCAACTTCTTAAAGGCTTTATGAGATTTTTTGATCCAGCAGATGTCGCCCTTGAGCACCAGCATGAAACCAAAACAACTTGTTTTGCATTGTTGTGTTAGCATGCTAATGTTAGCGATCTTTATTATGCTCGTATCTTCACACTGCATGTAAATTTACCTGAAATGAGCGTGATCTAGAAACACAGTTAAGCAGTGAGTACAGTATGTTATTCTTCTTTTCTCTAGTCCCTCAATTAAACAACTTTTATACGTGAGGGGAGGAGTCAGCCGGCCGTCCAGGCGATGTAAACAAAGTGAAGATAGGACTCTGAAAACTCTGAAAACATCACAGACAGTGGGACTCGGGTGTTACACCCATTGTAGACAGTCATGACTCACAGAGTTATTTTCAGAGGATATACTGGATTTATATTATAGTCTGAAAAATCACATATTGAGCCTTTAATGAAATAATCGGTATTAAAAGTGCGTCTTACACCACCGATTTTACGGTAAGTAAAGTATTTCTGTAACGGTGCCTTTTCAAAATAAAAGCACGGCTTTTAATTCAAGTTATTTTTTTTTTTTTAAAGATTTATTTTTGGGCTTTTTGTGCCTTTATTAGAGAGATAGGACAGTGGATAGTGTGCTGGAAATTTCTGTTAACAATGCAAAAAGAAAGGATCATGAGTCAATCAGTGTCTTTGTTTAGTTTAATTCTTCTTGCAAGTAGAAGGAACAAAGCTCCAGAGTGTCAATACAGTCTGAAGGAAAGCTCCAAGTAATCACAATATGCTCGGGGTTATACATGCTTATATACACGTGCTGGAAGTTTCTGTTCCGCCAGTATCGCTGAAACTGCATGAGGAACAAGGAGGGTTAGGTCTGAATAATCCACAACAGCACGTTCAGCAGCGGCCACAGCACACAGGCAGAGAGGAAGAGCTCTAGCCACTGGGTCAAGGGTGCAAGAAAAGTTTAAGGTTTAAGGTGAGCGTCACGTTTCTGTAGCAAGGCCGACATCATACAACCTTCTCGCTCGTCCACACATTGAACGAAAGGTTTAGCAGGGTTAGGAACACCCAGTGTGGGAATGGACTGTAGGTCTTTTTCCAACGTTTCAAAGGATGTTACTGCGCTTATCAGTCCATTGAAGGGTACCCGAAGCAGTCAAACCGTTAGCATGCGCGATGTCTCGTAAGGGACGTTCAAGAACTGAGAAGTTTGGAATGAACTGTCGACAGTAAGAGCACATTCCAAGGAAAGACATGGCTTGTTTCTTGGTGATAGATCGACATAGAGCTGGAAATCAGGGAGCGAGAGAGAGTGGGAATGACATGCAGGAAAGGAGCGACAGGTGGGATTTGTTGTGATCCTTCATTTCCTCTGTCGATATGTTGTGAGTTTGAATAACTTGTGTGTTTTGCGCCGGTCTTAAGGTCGTCGTCAATAGAGCGCCACGTGAACCACGCAGGAGTGCAGGACGACCCCGCGCCCGCAGAAGGCGATACAGTCACGCGGGTAATGGCGACCGGAAGAAAAAAGAAAAAGGTGACGGAGAATCTTCATCGGAGGAGGGCGAGAGTTCTCAGACCAAACCGGTCCTGGAGATTCCTGTCAAACATCACGCAGAGGACTCCGGCCACACGGACAACTCCTCCGGTAAGACGAGCGTGCGACAGATTCACGCTGCCGTCCTGACAGTTACATGTTTCTGTCCCCGCTTCATGCTCTGACGTTTTGACTAGAAGACGAGCCGTCGAGCCCACAGTTATCACAGTATAACCTGAATGTCTGTTTCCTCCGTTTATCAGATGTGGTCGTCGTAGAAGACTTTGAGAAGTGGCCCACCAAAAGAGGGGCGGAGTCAGAAGGTAAGAGATGTGTATGATGGTTATTTATCTCGTAAAGCAAAGACGAAGGGTCCGTTTCCCCCCCCCTAGTTGATGAGTCATTTAGCCCACCTCGCTAGAAGACGGATTCAGAGTTTTATTCATGAAAATAAGATGAAGGTTCCTCACCGACCTTTTTTTCCAAGAAGAGGCGATGATGAACTCAAACAGGTCGATTATAATTTTAAAAATGGTGTCATATTTCATGGAAGAGATCAGACAAGACTAACGTGTTAGTGGCGGGCTGTTGCACACTCAAAAAGGACGATATTTTCCCTCCACTGTGCGGTGAATCTGTCCATCAAAACACAAGCAGGAGTGGTGATAATAATAAACATGCTTGTTTTCTTTTTCCTGTTTTGAAGTTGACGTCAGAGGAGAATCCGAAATACGTCCGAACACACCGGCCGAGGAAGAAAGTAAGAAATGTGAAGTATTGTTTATAATCTTGGAAAATAGTGACAAACGATATTTGCGTTTATTGTACATGAAATGCAAAAAGAGGTCAACTGTCTCCACGTTATTAACCCTCACTCATACATTCAATATCAAAATGTCTGGTGGCTGAATTGAATCTGTAAATACTTTTAACAGCAGCATGAAAATGTTTGAGTCGTGATGTTCTGAGAACCTGAAATAATCCGAGTTTAAAGAACAGCAGATTAAACAGCTGATTGTCTCTGCAGGTCAGAGGACGCCAGTGGCCGAGACGGTTTACATCGTGAGCGAGGAAGACGACGACAACGTGGTTTCCAAAATCAACTCCTCTGATCCAGCAAAATATGTGGTAAGTGTTCAGGTAGTACTAATCACTTATTACCGAAAAATAAGATTATTATTTTCCTGTAAACATCACGTCGTCCTCGCAGACGAGAAGGTACTACAGAAATGTAAGGCGGTTATTTTATAAAACACCACCAGACATACATCAGTAAGAAGAGAGCATATAAAGAAATACATTAAACAAAAATAACAGGTTAAAATACATCCATCGGCGGGGGGGCAGTAGTCTAGTGGTTAGTTAGAAAAC
The DNA here is from genome assembly GCF_963584025.1 of Labrus mixtus. Classification (NCBI taxonomy): domain Eukaryota; kingdom Metazoa; phylum Chordata; class Actinopteri; order Labriformes; family Labridae; genus Labrus; species Labrus mixtus. The sequence goes on from NC_083626.1 coordinate 28,080,313, forward strand.
AGATGAACAATTTCCAGTCATGGCAGACAGATGGAAAATGACAGAAAAAGCTAAATGTCCTTGAAAGTTCTTAAAACATTCTCCTAATTTTATATCAGAGTTCCCCCAAAAAACAGACTGTGTTTTTTTCAGACTGGGAAACTGTGACGCAAATTTATAAACAAACATTTTAAGAACAGGAAGGAAGACGTACATACAGGTGGGCGCGGTGTAACGGTTTGTCAGGAGGTTTAAAACCCGCCTCAGCTCCAGCTCTCAGCCTGTCGTTAGGTTGACTGAAAGTTAGACTGAGACAGCATTTCCAGCATGGAGACCGCCATCGATGGGACTCCAGCGCCCCCTGCAGGAACAGACGGGGGACGTCACTCAGTTGATGTTTATAACCTTCAAATGTCATCTCCTCTAAATGTTTTTTTTTAACTGTTCTCTTGCTGTGTGAGATCACACTCAGAAACGGTCGGTAGTCACGGTGTAACCTCTTGTGTTTGTGTTGTTTAGGGAATTCTGGTGTGGGGTGTGGTGGACGGTTTCTCCACCTGGCCCGCCATCATCGTAGCCTCCGAAGAGATTCAACCTCCAGGGAAGAGGATGGTGTGGTGGTACGGACAGAGTATGTCCACTCAGGTGAGTCAGATCGAGGAGCACCAGGACGTTAACAGTGTTAGATGTTGTTGAGTTAGGCGTTTGACACCCTAAAATCAAATTCAAAGTCCTGTGTTTGTAATTGATTTCCGTTCTCTGCTCTGATTCCAGGTCAGTGTAAAGGATCTGAAACCATTCGGTGCCTTCGCTAAGCACTTCTGCTCCAACTCCTTTGCCGTCTTCATCACCTACAGAGAGGCCATCTTCATGTCGCTGCAGGTCAGTGCGTCTGTCTCTGCGTTTTCTGACTTAGTTGTCATTTTACCTGCCAGGATCACACGTGTGATTTTAACCTCTATGCACCAACAAGGAGTAGCGTTCTTCATCTTGAATCCCGTCTTAAAGACTTTTAATTACATTTTTATATTAAATATATCCAGGATCAAATCCGCTCCTCCTTAAAAAGTTCTGTGTGATGCATTGTCTCTCTGTGTGTTAAAGGAGGCAGCTCTGCGTTGTAAGAAACGGTTCTCTGCTGATGTCGCGGACAAAGACGAGCAGCTGAAACACATGATGGACTGGGCCTTTGGAGGATTTCTTCCCGCGGGGCCGGACGGATTCAAACCAGCTGGTGCCACAAACGGTGAGTACATCTGATTTAAGAGCGTTCATGCTGTCAGACTTTGACAAAATATTATTTCCTATAGTTATACCCCTGACGTGCAGTTAATCACAGAAGAGCGATTTAACATCTTTTTATACATCTTTAAGAAGGCATTATAAAGTTACTAATAGTAGAGCTTTCACATTTTTAGAATACACAAACGGCTGAATGTTTCTCTCAGACTTTATCCAGAGTATTTCCTCCAGCCTCCTCGTATTTATTCTGCAGAAAGTCCGAGTGAGCTAAATGTGAGAACGCAGCAGGATATAAAAGGAAATGGAGGTTTTGAGTCAATGGAAACTTCCTGTTTCACTTTAGTCCCTCTGTAGTCTCCGCCTCTTTCATGATTATTCTCTAAGCAGCTTTCAGCACAAAGACACGGTAAGTTTAAATCATCTTTGCTTCAGGTAATCGAGGTTAGAAGGATGTTTAGACGCTGAGAGGAATGTGTAAAGGTGATGATGTCACGACTATGCTAGGTAACCATTGATTGATTTTGAGTTGACTCTTCTCGGCTGTTGTTTGAAATATCTGATGGTCACTCGTATGTTGTGTTCCCGTTTAGGTGAAACTAAGAAGATGAACCACAATCCAAAGGTGAAGAAGAAACTCTTCCTGAAAGCGAGTGCTTCTGATAACTCGGTCAAGTCGTTGTCCTCCTCGATGAGCAGCAAGAGCGGCAACACCCCGGAGCTCAAAAAAGACAATAACAGATCCTCCACGTCCGCCCACAAACGCACCGGCGGAGGGAGTAAAACTGCGGGGGAAGAAGAATTAGATTCTGCAGGACAGGGCGCTAAAGGAGTCCTGAAGAAGAAGAAGAAATCCAGAGGAGAATTATCAGCGCAACGGGGCGGCTGGGGACGAGGAGGGAAGGTCCAACAGAAGAAAATCAGCCTGTTGGATGGGTTAGATACCAACATGTCACCGGACTTTGTGCCCAACAAGAAGAGGACGCTCACCAAAACGTGCAACAAGGTGGACCGAACGACCAGCGTCTACACGCAGCCGGACCAGAAGTTCAGAGGTACAGCTTTGAATTATGAACAGAGAACAAACCGTATGACGTATTTTTGTAGGCCAACCAGGAAGTAGCATCGTCATGGCGTCTAACCAGAATCCTCCTCTGGGATGTTTTCATTGGATTTTGGATCATTGCAGAAAATAATCTCTGTGTTAAACACACGTTTCTGAAGCGTAGGCGTTTTGTTCAGCAGGATAATCTTCACAGATGAACGCCATTTTTATGATGTTTGAAGCGTTAATGCGGCCGACAGACGTAAAAAGCTAACGTTATGCTACAAGCTAACTACACCACGGTCGGATGATTGTGACGTCACTAGCGTTACGCTTCAGACGATCTCCGATAAACTAATCCACGTCGCTTAATAAATAGTTTACTAACATAATATTCACCTTAACCTAAAGATTAAACCTACAGGAGACATCTCCGACTAGTGAGAGAGTTCCCGCCCTCTGTGTCCGGCGTGATGACGTTTAATGTCCCCGACGACCGCTGTAGTCACATTTAGCCACTTGTTAGCAACCGCCTTTTTAAAGACGAGTAAAAACTTCAAACTTCACAAGTGGAGGTATTACCTAACGTAGTTTATGTGGTCTAACAAAACACCAACATCTCTTCAGCTTGTGTTAACCACAGACCTTATTTCAGGCGTCTAACCACAAACACATTCAAAATCCCCGTTGACTTTTAGACGTTAGACCCCATGGCGCTCAAATGCTAACTTACTTCCTGGTTTTAGGACTCATTCCTGTGGCGCTCTATTATTAAGCCGTGATATTTATGCCCCTGTAACTTTTGTGCAATGCAACATGTTCTATTGAAGTCATGTGTGGATGTTGACGTCAAAAATAAAGCTGTTACAAATATTAGCCGAGCAGAACTTCTAAAGCGACCGGCCGTGTTTTTGTTTTTTCTTTCTTGCAGAGTCGACCATTCAGGAAATCATGAAATTGAACCAGGACATCGAAGGTCTCATTTCTATATCCTTTCATTCCTCTCTACCTGTGATTATTAAAAATAACTCCCATCTTTTGATTCCACATATAAATAAGCGTCTGTCTGTGTTGTCGTGTCTGCAGGCTTTTGTTTGTGTTGCACCACTAAAGACGTGGAGATATCCCATCCTCTGTTCCAAGGCAGCCTCTGCTCCAAGTGTAAAGTAAGAGATCATCCACTTTTTTATTTTAACAACCAGCAGCAGCAAACGTGCTGTACAAGTCTCTAACTGCTGTCTGCGTTCCTGCAGAACAACTTAACAGAGACTCTGTACCGTTATGATGAAGACGGGTATCAGTCGTACTGCACCATCTGCTGCTATGGACTGGAGGTCATTCTGTGTGGTAACAACAGCTGCAGCAGGTCGGTGTGTCTTCACCTGATTCATCTCCATTCAATCATCTCCACGTTTCCCCTTCCTCTCATCGTCTCTCCTCCTCTTCGCAGGTCTTACTGCACCGACTGTCTGAACATCCTCGTCGGCCCCGGGACGTTCGACGAGCTGAAGGAAAAGGACCCGTGGATCTGTTACCTGTGTCTGCCTCGCAAACCCCACGGTGCTCTGATCCCCCGAGAGGACTGGAGCATCCGTGTGCAGGAGTTATTCGCCAACAACAGCGCCATGGCATTTGTGAGTGTCCCAACAGATCCTCATATTTACCAAACCTGAAAATATTTCCAAGTATGGAACACATTTAACGTCCGGCTGCATCTGAAGAAAATGATTATTAAAACATACTTTGCATCTAAGCAGTAGAAGAAGGGTTAAATTACTTTTTTCTTTCAGAGCTGTGACGTCATTTTCCCTCTTTAAATTAACCTGCCAGATATTTTTTGTTATTAATGGCTTCTCTACGGGCGCCGGGTGGCCTAGCGGTTCTGTCGGGCCCCCCATACTGATTTTTGGTGTTATGAGCAACTGTAGCAAACAAATTTCCCCCAGGGATTACTAACGTATTTCTGATTCTGATTCATGTGTGGAGGCTACGACAGTAAAACTCTTTGTTCTGACTTTTGTTTTTGCAGGAGCCTCACCGCGTTTACCCGTCTATCCCCGCCGACTGTCGCAGACCGATTCGAGTTCTGTCGCTGTTCGATGGCATAGCAACAGGTGAGTGCACAGACCTGTTTCCTGTTTCTTAAGACACAAACTGTAAACATTTCTTTACTGTTGTACTAAAAGAGCTGGGTGTTTAATGACTTTTTTCCCTTTTTTATTTTAAATCCCTAATTTTTTTTTATTATTATTATTTTATTTATTTTACCTTTATTTTACCAGGCAAGAATTGCTTGAGATCAAATGACCTCTTTTTCGAGCAAGGCCTGGCCAAACTTTGAACTTTTCTGTTACCTAACAAAAACATAAAAGAGACTTGTAGTTTTTTGGGTTGGTTTTCAAGTGTCTGGAGTCTCTTACTGCCAATGTCCACATACTCAACCCTGGATCCACCATACGGGTAATCCGGGCATGTGCTCAGGGGCCCCTAGGGACCAGCTATATCCATGCTATGAAAGCAACCAGCCGTTAGACTCCTCTCTGCTCTGACTGCAGCGCGAGGCTACTGTGAGACTGACCGCCTGTGAGTGCTTTGGGACGGGGGAGGGGCTCACGGCAGCACCCGCTGCTCGTTGAGGACAGTAACTTCAGAGCGATACGTGCTTTCACGTTAGATGGTGTTTAGAGTCTCCAAAACACCAGAAAAAGTCGCTAGATTTGTCGCTAGTAGCTTTTCACATAAAAAGGCGCCAGATTTAGCGAGAAAGTCGCCATCCTTGCAACACTGACGCTAGACAGCGATGTCTTGCACGTGAGGTCAGAAAGCCTACAGAAGAAAACAATTACTAACTAATTATGCACACTCGCCCCCAACTGGACTGGGAGGTCTACTGCAGGTGCTTTACATGCGGTTAATGACAGCGCTGTGTGAGTTAGGAAGGAGTGGTGGACACCTGGTGATACTAATCCGTCAAAATGACAGACAGCCTTCAGATTTTTCCGTCATTGTTAAAGAAAGTTTGTCTGTGGAAATTGGCGGTTAGAAGCTCTCAGAGTATCCATCCTCCTTTCTTTGCGAGTCCTGAATTTTGAAACATCGACGAAAGGATGGAAGACTTTTTCTGCTCTCTTACAAATAAAAAACATATGAAACCTTTATCTGAGGTCCTGCATTATGTGAACGTGTCTGTGGTCACTTCTTCTAGGCTACTTTGTGCTGCAAGAGCTCGGCTTCCAAGTAGAGAAGTATGTCGCCTCAGAGATCTGCGAGGACTCATTAGCAGTGGCGGAGGTCAACCATGACAGGAAGATCGTCCACGTGGGAGACGCCCGCTTCATCAGCGAGAAACACGTATGTTCACGCAAGCTGCTTACTTCACTTCTGTACGGACAGTGAACAACGTTAATGTTTGAAGATGCAGCACAGAAAGAATGAAGTCTCTGACCTGACGCTCGGCTCAATTTGTTCTGTTTTATCGATCCAGCTCGAGAAGTGGGGCCCTTTCGACATGCTGATCGGTGGCAGCCCCTGCAACGACCTCTCCATCGTCAACCCGTACAGAAAAGGACTTTACGGTATGAATCTGTCGTCCACAAATGTTTGCTTTAGAGAAATTATCAGAGCGATAAAAGGAGTTTCATTACATGTAGACAGACGCTGCTTCCACTGAGGGCTGAATGATTTTGGGGGGAAAAAATCTGACTGCAATATTTTTCTTTCTCCAATTTAAAAAAAAAAAAGGAAAACGTCAACAGATAAATGCAGCGTAAATTAAAGTTTAAATTACTGTAAAATCTGTTGTGTAAGAGACACTTTTAATACTAGTTTTCTCATCTAGAAAGTTGGCGGTGTGTTCCAAAGTCCATCTTCAGAGAGCATGCACCTTTTTCTGCTCTGCTGTAATTCCCCTTTCTCTCCTGCAGAGGGCACCGGCAGACTGTTCTTCGAGTTCTACCGAATCCTCCAGCTGCTGAAGCCCAAAGAGGAAGACCCCAGGCCGTTCTTCTGGCTATTTGAAAATGTTGTATTCATGAACACCCACGACAAAGTCAACATCTGCCGCTTCCTCGAGGTCTGAACCTTTTACTGGATCTCAGCAGCCGCTTTAACGCTCGAACTCTTCTTCTCTCCTCCTCTGTTTCTCCTCTTTCACTCTGCCTCACTGGTTTTCTTCCTGCCTCGTCCTTCTCTCTTAGTTCTGCAGTTTTTTCCTCAACCTGTTCTTAAAGTGCGTAACACAGCGAGCTGACTGTTGTTCATGTCTGATCCTTCAACAGTCTAACCCGGTGCTGGTGGACGCGGTCAATGTCAGCCCTGCACACAGAGCGCGTTGCTTCTGGGGGAACATCCCCGGGATGAGCAGGTGAGAACTAATGATGAATAAAAGTTGTTAAATAAGTCTTTACAGATTTGATCTTTGACTGGAGCAATAGATTTGTCAAGCTCAGATCGGGCCCAAAAGAATCCAGACTTTAATAAGTCGGCTGTCGTAATTAAACTGCTGAAATCTGAAATGAGATCTTAAGGATTGCAACACAGAAGCTTATATTATAAAAGAAAACAGCAGATTTGTAAAGACATGACCCGACCCGGCTTTGGACCGGGCTCGGCCAGAGAATCTCACCTCTGATATATCGAAGTTTAAGTGAGTACCGGTAAGTAGAAATCTTAACAGACACTTTATTCGTCCTTTTTAAAAAATGGAAGGATGGGACGCCCATGTACGGAGGCTATAGTCCCCCAAGCCGGTGGTCTGGGTCCGAATCCGTCCTGTGGCTTCTTACCTGCAGGATGATTGGTTAACCCTCTTACAGAGCCTTCACACTCTCAGAAAGTGTGAAGGCTCCTCCCCCTCCTGTCTGACAGGGAAAGTCTCCCGCTGTGAGGTGTATATGAGAACAGCCAGGTCAGGAGACTCTCCGGAGCAGTCCTCCTGAAATGATCCAGATATTTTCAGGAGTGCAGATGTGAAAACGGCTTCAGTGGTTTGAAGGATCAGCTGTCTGTGATGAATAATTTAGCATTTGAACGCTTTCTTCTTTCTTTCATGTGTTGTCTCCCCTCTTTTGTGTTTCTTTATATTCTATATGTTTGTTTTCATATAAATAAAGTTTGCATGCTTCTTCTTTTTTTTGCAGGCCGATCATAGCGTCCCAAAGTGACAAGCTGACTCTGCAGGACTGTCTGGAGATCGGCAGAGAGGCCCGGGTCAGTGACTTTAACCTGCTGCAGTCTCTCTTCTTTTTGATGTGTTCTTACTGTTTAGTTTCTCTCCAAACAAATGATGCTTAACATCTTCACTGAAGTATAAATGTTGTTTTTCTCTCAGGTCACGAAGGTGAGGACGATCACCACCAACAGAAACTCTCTGAAGCAGGGCAAAGACGTCTCTCTGCTGCCCGTCCTCTATAACGGCCGGGAGGACAACCTCTGGATCACAGAGCTCGAGAAGTATGCCCCTTAATACTTACCTTAAAGTGTGTGTATAAAAAAGTGTGATTGCTGGCGTGCAAAGAGGATGTACAGAATAAGGTCGTTTTAGAGTTCTAGTTGTACGGCTTGACACTTTTCTTTTTTACCTGTTATTTTTTATTTATGTTTTTATTGTGTAGCATTTCTCTACATGACATTAATTCTGCTAACACTTATCTTCCTCCCTTGTCGATCCCCAGAATCTTTGGTTTTCCAAAACATTACACCGATGTGAGGGACATGAACCGACTGCAGAGGCAGAAGGTGCTGGGGAAGGCGTGGAGCGTGCCCGTCATCCGTCACCTCTTTGCTCCTTTGAAGGACTATTTTGCCTGTAAGGAGCTGCCTCCCATAACCACATCCTCCAACTCCTCCCCCTCCCCCTCCCCATCCTCTCCAGAACTGCAGCAGCTGAGATGAAGTGTGTGTGTGTGTGTGTGTGTGTGTGTGTGTGTGTGTGTGTGTGTGTGTGTGTGTGTGTGTGTGTGTGTGTGTGTGTGTGTGTGTGTGTGTGTGTGTGTGTGTGTGTGTGTGTGTGTGTGTGTGTGTGTGTGTGTGTGTGTGTGTGTGTGGTTTTTTTTACTCATCACAAACTTTTTAAAACAACATTAAGTCCTCTTACTTTTAGCTCACAGACATGCTTACAGGTTTAAAGCCACATGTTCATTTGCACTCTGAACTTGAGTCTCTTAAAGCCTTTTTCACTCATGCACTCCTTTTTAAAAAAAAAAAAAAAAAAAATCAGGACAGGCTGCTCCCTCAAGTCTTCCTGAGTTGCTTGTTTCATCACATGCACCTCACAGCAGGAAGTTCTCCCGAGGTCACAGGCGGATGGACACGGCATAAAAATCAAAAGTCTGACATTATCATGACAGATTTTGTCTTTATATCAGCGCTACAAGTTATTGAATATATTCACAGTATCAAATAATGATGAATGGTAAAGAACATTCCTGCAAGCAGAAACGAGTATGATCACTACTAAAGCTTAATTCTGCTGTAACATCAAATCACCTGCTTTCATAAGTAAGTTTTTTTTTTTAGTAAATATTTCACAGGAATGTTGGGTTTATTTCTAAAGGTGACACATCTACTACGGAGTACATAGAAACAAATAATAATAAAAAATACTTTTATAGGACACAGTTTTTAATATAGGTGAGTGTGAATCATGTTGAATCGAATGCTGTCACTGCTTAACGGATATTTAATCATGTTTGTAGACATGTTTTGTGGACTTATTTAAAGAGGAGGAGAATATGTGACCTTTAACGTGTTCATCGGTCACAAACGGAGTCATTTCTTGTGTCCTGAAGCGGATCGTTAAGAATCTCTGTGACGAGGAAGATCCCGTTAACATATTGTTCTTGAAGTGTTTGATACTCAACTTAATTGTCAAGGGAATTTAAAATCTGACAATGCCTTACTAAGCTGCCATCTTTAATTTGACCATTTGACTGAAGTCGACGTTGTTGTTAATGACGACTGAGTGAAATGTTTTTTGTAAAGTGTTGAGGAATAATGCATGACCTCTGAGGTAATTGACTAAATATAATGTGTGAGAATATAACGGAGTACAGGTGTTTTGTACCGACTTGACGATTGTTTCCCTCATTTGTGTTTTATTTTGAGGTTTTTGTGGCTGACTTGTAGAGTGTTTTTGCACATCGACTCGAGGGTAACGGTTGACAGAGTTCAGTCTGTAACCATGGAGGGGTCTGTATCATCTGTACTGTATGTTAAAGAGGAACACTTAGTATTTTTTACGTGTACATATTTGAACATAGACTGTTCTGAGTAACTTCATCGGCCGAGTGATTGTCACTGAGGACGAATAAAAGAAGAATAACTTGATCAATCGACTCGTTTTTTCTCTGATTTTTGAAATTCCTACATGTCGAGGTTTTTCACTAACAAACTTTCTTTTAAGGACACAATTATATCTGCTTTTCTTTTTAACGCAGAGTTTTGGTTTTGGAGACTTATTGGCAGCATTTTTAAAAGTTGACATCTGTAGTTTTATTCTCTGTACCATTCCAGATATTTGTATTCATGTAAATATGGCCATCTATATTGATTTTCATTATATAAATTATTTATTGTTAAATTAAATTAAATTAAATTAAATTAAATTAAATTAATTTAATAATAAATGTATAATAATAATAATAATAATATTATTGTTATTATTTATTATTCATTTTATTTTCATTTTCATTAATTTCCCTTGTTTAAGCCAGTTTGGTTCTTGACCTCTCCTGATACACCTTTCATACAGTATTTTTGTAATCAGATTTTATTCAATAATAATTTAATAAAAATAACTTAATTTATAAAGCACCTTTAAAAATAGATGTTTAAATACATAATAAATAAATAAATTAACAAATAGGTTTAGTGATAGGATCGACACTTTCTATTTACCGTAATTATAAAGTAATCCCATTAGTATGAGGGACAAAAAATGACAAAAGTATAAATAAATAAATGTTGGGAGAAATGCATACAATAATGTATAAATAATTAATTGAATTCATAAATATATAAATAAATAAATATAAATAAATGCAACAATTCATATAAAAATCAATATATAAATAAATATATTCATATATTTATTTTATGTAATTCTCTTTACATTATATATGCTTCCTCTGGGAAATATTATGAGGAAACACTCCATACAGTTTCATTGTTATGCAGATGATACTCAGCTTTATGTATCAATGAAGCCCGATGGTACCAGTCAGTTATATAAGCTAGAAACGTGCCTTAAGGACGTTAGGACCTGGATGACCAGAAATGTTTTGCTACTTAACTCAGACAAGACTGAAGTTATTGTGCTAGGCCCTAAGAACCTCAGAGAGACTTTTTCTAGTGATGTGACTGTCCTTAATGACATCAGCCTGGCATCTAGCACCACTGTTAGGAATCTAGGAGTTCTATTTGATCAAGATATGTCCTTTAGCTCTCACATCAGTCAAGTTTCAAGAACAGCCTACTTTCACCTTCGTAATATATCCAAGATCAGGAATATCCTGTCGCAAAATGATGCAGAAAAACTAGTTCATGCATTTGTTACCTCCAGACTGGATTATTGTAACTCTCTTTTGTCAGGGTGCTCTGGCAAATCTCTAAAGACTCTTCAACTAGTCCAGAACTCTGCAGCTCGTGTACTGACCAGAAATAGGCTTCTCTGCACTGGCTCCCTATACAGTCTAGAATAGAATTCAAGATCCTTCTTCTCAACTACAAAGCTCTAAATGGTCAGGCACCATCTTACCTGAAGGAGCTACTAGTGCCGTACTGTCCCTCGAGAACATTACGGTCCCAGAATGCAGGCCTGCTAGTGGTACCTACAGTCTCTAAGTGTACTATGGGGGGTAAAGCCTTCAGTTATCAGGCTCCTCTCCTCTGGAATCTTCCAGCCGGGGTCCGGGAGGCAGACACAGTCTGTATTTTTAAGAATAGACTTAAAACTTTCCTTTTTGATAAATCTTATAGTTAGGGCTGGTGCTGGTGTAGACCAGCTCTTAGTTATGCTGCTATAGGCTTAGACTACCGGGGGAACTGGCACCTTGAGCTCCTCTCTCTCTCTCTCTCCCTCTCTCTCCCTCTCTCTCTCTCTCTCTCTCTCTCTCTGCATATACAGTACATCATATTACTGCATGTATCTATCTATAAATCTCAGTCACTAACCACCTACTTTCCTGGGAGCTCTTGAGCTCTCTTAGGCTCCTCAGAGAACAACCCCCCACCGGATTGTTGATGGACGGTTTGCCTCCCCCCACCCCCTTGCTCCCTATCCCTCTTCCTGCATCTTATCCCATCTCTCCCCCTATCCCTTTCCAAGCCCGGCGCAGTCTAGATCAGTGGGCGCGCACTGTAGCTGTTCCCACTCAACGTTCTTGAAGCCAAAATACGCCGCTTACGGGCGCTTCCATATTGCGATTTTGACGTCATTTGGAGCCAGAGTCTGCGCAGTAGGGTCCGGCGGGAGGAGCCCTGGTAACACGCCCCGCCCATTTAGCGTACTGCCCTGATGACTTACGCAGCCCAGCTACGCCGAAAGCGCTCCGCCGGTCTACGATGAAGAAATGTGTAAGTACAACAAACCACCGTATTCAAAGTCTAATATTTAAACACACTGTGTTTTAAAAAATCCCGCTATTTTGATCATTATTGAAAATACGTGAGCTGCTGGGTCCTCTGTTTTTAATGAAATCGTTCTATATTTAATCTATATTTAAGCTAGGTTAGCACCACAGATCGTAGGCTACAGGTGGTAAGATATGTTGTATTCTGTTAGAAACTGATAGTCTGTAATGTGATTCATGTCTGCTTTTCTAATATATTTAAGTGAACAGTAAATCAATTGTTTTTTGTGTCTTCATTTAGGCAAAGAAGAGATAAAAGCAGCTGGTCTGACATCTTCCACAGAGGTGAAGTGTAAGTTAAAATCATCTGTTAAAAGTTTATATCCTGTGATCTTTATTTAAGTTTCATAAGAGGATTGTAAAAACAAGCTATTGTTAACAATACAGTCTTCTAAAATAAAAATCACACTGAGTCATACACTAGCTAAATGTTCAATAGAAAGGTGATGTTTTCGTTTCCATTTTACAATCAACAGAAACTAAAAATGACTAATTTCAACCTTCGTCTGCACACCTGTTACAGAGGTCAGGCTGGGGTCACATAGTCTGAAGGAACCTCCTCCTTCTTTCACCTGTGCCAGACGCCCTGCTCATCCACTGTGGTAGAAATGACCTTACACCAGCAGCTCTCCCAGATGAAGAGTCCTCTCTGCCATAACCCAGAGGAGCTGATCAACGTCTACACAACGGAAGAAGGTGGACAGAGTCTGGTGCTTTGTGACAGTGAGAAGGTGGACAGAGTCTGGAGCTTTGTGACAGTGAACAGTGAACAGTGAGAAGGTGGACAGAGTCTGGAGCTTTGTGACAGTGAGAAGGTGGACAGAGTCTGGAGCTTTGTTACAGTGAACAGTGAACAGTGAGAAGGTGGACAGAGTCTGGAGCTTTGTGACAGTGAGAAGGTGGACAGAGTCTGGAGCTTTGTTACAGTGAACAGTAAGAAGGTGGACAGAGTCTGGAGCTTTGTTACACTGAACAGTGAACAGTGAGAAGGTGGACAGAGTCTGGAGCTTTGTGACAGTGAACAGTGAACAGTGAGAAGGTGGACAGAGTCTGGAGCTTTGTGACAGTGAGAAGGTGGACAGAGTCTGGAGCTTTGTTACAGTGAACAGTAAGAAGGTGGACAGAGTCTGGAGCTTTGTTACACTGAACAGTGAACAGTGAGAAGGTGGACAGAGTCTGGAGCTTTGTGACAGTGAGAAGGTGGACAGAGTCTGGAGCTTTGTTACAGTGAACAGTGAGAAGGTGGACAGAGTCTGGAGCTTTGTTACAGTGAACAGTGAGAAGGTGGACAGAGTCTGGAGCTTTGTTACAGTGAACAGTGAGAAGGTGGACAGAGTCTGGAGCTTTGTGACAGTGAACAGTGAGAAGGTGGACAGAGTCTGGAGCTTTGTGACAGTGAACAGTGAGAAGGTGGACAGAGTCTGGAGCTTTGTGACAGTGAAAAGTGAGAAGGTGGACAGAGTCTGGAGCTTTGTTACAGTGAACAATGAGAAGGTGGACAGAGTCTGGAGCTTTGTTACAGTGAACAGTGAGAAGGTGGACAGAGTCTGGAGCTTTGTTACAGTGAACAGTAAGAAGGTGGACAGAGTCTGGAGCTTTGTTACACTGAACAGTGAACAGTGAGAAAGTGGACAGAGTCTGGAGCTTTGTTACACTGAACAGTGAACAGTGAGAAGGTGGACAGAGTCTGGAGCTTTGTGACAGTGAACAGTGAGAAGGTGGACAGAGTCTGGAGCTTTGTTACAGTGAACAGTGAGAAGGCGGACAGAGTCTGGAGCTTTGTGACAGTGAACAGTGAGAAGGTGGACAGAGTCTGGAGCTTTGTTACAGTGAACAGTGAGAAGGTGGACAGAGTCTGGAGCTTTGTTACAGTGAACAGTGAGAAGGTGGACAGAGTCTGGAGCTTTGTGACAGTGAGAAGGTGGACAGAGTCTGGAGCTTTGTTACAGTAAGAAGGTGGACAGAGTCTGGAGCTTTGTTACAGTGAACAGTGAGAAGGTGGACAGAGTCTGGAGCTTTGTAACAGTGAACAGTGAGAAGGTGGACAGAGTCTGGAGCTTTGTGACAGTGAAAAGTGAGAAGGTGGACAGAGTCTGGAGCTTTGTGACAGTGAACAGTGAGAAGGTGGACAGAGTCTGGAGCTTTGTGACAGTGAACAGTGAGAAGGTGGACAGAGTCTGGAGCTGTGTGACAGTGAACAGTGAGAAGGTGGACAGAGTCTGGAGCTTTGTTACAGTGAACAGTAAGAAGGTGGACAGAGTCTGGAGCTTTGTTACAGTGAACAGTGAGAAGGTGGACAGAGTCTGGAGCTTTGTGACAGTGAACAGTAAGAAGGTGGACAGAGTCTGGAGCTTTGTTACACTGAACAGTGAGAAGGTGGACAGAGTCTGGAGCTTTGTGACAGTGAACAGTGAGAAGGTGGACAGAGTCTGGAGCTTTGTTACAGTGAACAGTGAGAAGGTGGACAGAGTCTGGAGCTTTGTTACAGTGAGAAGGTGGACAGAGTCTGGAGCTTTGTTACAGTGAACAGTGAGAAGGTGGACAGAGTCTGGTGCTTTGTGACAGTGAACAGTGAGAAGGTGGACAGAGTCTGGAGCTTTGTGACAGTGAGAAGGTGGACAGAGTCTGGAGCTTTGTTACAGTGAACAGTGAGAAGGTGGACAGAGTCTGGTGCTTTGTAACAGTGAACAGTGAGAAGGTGGACAGAGTCTGGAGCTTTGTTACAGTGAACAGTGAGAAGGTGGACAGAGTCTGGAGCTTTGTTACAGTGAACAGTGAGAAGGTGGACAGAGTCTGGAGCTTTGTAACAGTGAACAGTGAGAAGGTGGACAGAGTCTGGAGCTTTGTTACAGTGAACAGTGAGAAGGTGGACAGAGTCTGGAGCTTTGTTACAGTGAACAGTGAGAAGGTGGACAGAGTCTGGAGCTTTGTGACAGTGAACAGTGAGAAGGTGGACAGAGTCTGGAGCTTTGTTACAGTGAACAGTGAGAAGGTGACAGAGTCTGGAGCTTTGTTACAGTGAGAAGGTGGACAGAGTCTGGAGCTTTGTGACAGTGAGAAGGTGGACAGAGTCTGGAGCTTTGTTACAGTGAACAGTGAGAAGGTGGACAGAGTCTGGTGCTTTGTGACAGTGAACAGTGAGAAGGTGGACAGAGTCTGGAGCTTTGTGACAGTGAACAGTGAGAAGGTGGACAGAGTCTGGAGCTTTGTTACAGTGAACAGTGAGAAGGTGGACAGAGTCTGGAGCTTTGTGACAGTGAACAGTGAGAAGGTGGACAGAGTCTGGAGCTTTGTTACAGTGAACAGTGAGAAGGTGGACAGAGTCTGGAGCTTTGTGACAGTGAACAGTGAGAAGGTGGACAGAGTCTGGAGCTTTGTTACAGTGAGAAGGTGGACAGAGTCTGGAGCTTTGTGACAGTGAACAGTGAACAGTGAAAAGGTGGACAGAGTCTGGAGCTTTGTGACAGTGAACAGTGAGAAGGTGGACAGAGTCTGGAGCTTTGTGATAGTGAACAGTGAGAAGGTGGACAGAGTCTGGAGCTTTGTTACAGTGAACAGTGAGAAGGTGGACAGAGTCTGGAGCTTTGTTACAGTGAACAGTGAGAAGGTGGACAGAGTCTGGAGCTTTGTTACAGTGAACAGTGAGAAGGTGGACAGAGTCTGGAGCTTTGTGACAGTGAACAGTGAGAAGGTGGACAGAGTCTGGAGCTTTGTTACAGTGAACAGTGAGAAGGTGGACAGAGTCTGGAGCTTTGTTACAGTGAACAGTGAGAAGGTGGACAGAGTCTGGAGCTTTGTAACAGTGAACAGTGAGAAGGTGGACAGAGTCTGGAGCTTTGTTACAGTGAACAGTGAGAAGGTGGACAGAGTCTGGAGCTTTGTGACAGTGAACAGTGAGAAGGTGGACAGAGTCTGGAGCTTTGTTACAGTGAACAGTGAGAAGGTGGACAGAGTCTGGAGCTTTGTTACAGTGAACAGTGAGAAGGTGGACAGAGTCTGGAGCTTTGTAACAGTGAACAGTGAGAAGGTGGACAGAGTCTGGAGCTTTGTGACAGTGAACAGTGAGAAGGTGGACAGAGTCTGGAGCTTTGTTACAGTGAACAGTGAGAAGGTGGACAGAGTCTGGAGCTTTGTTACAGTGAACAGTGAGAAGGTGGACAGAGTCTGGAGCTTTGTGACAGTGAACAGTGAGAAGGTGGACAGAGTCTGGAGCTTTGTTACAGTGAACAGTGAGAAGGTGGACAGAGTCTGGAGCTTTGTTACAGTGAACAGTGAGAAGGTGGACAGAGTCTGGAGCTTTGTAACAGTGAACAGTGAGAAGGTGGACAGAGTCTGGAGCTTTGTTACAGTGAACAGTGAGAAGGTGGACAGAGTCTGGAGCTTTGTGACAGTGAACAGTGAGAAGGTGGACAGAGTCTGGAGCTTTGTTACAGTGAACAGTGAGAAGGTGGACAGAGTCTGGAGCTTTGTTACAGTGAGAAGGTGGACAGAGTCTGGAGCTTTGTGACAGTGAACAGTGAGAAGGTGGACAGAGTCTGGAGCTTTGTTACAGTGAACAGTGAGAAGGTGGACAGAGTCTGGAGCTTTGTTACAGTGAACAGTGAGAAGGTGGACAGAGTCTGGTGCTTTGTTACAGTGAACAGTGAGAAGGTGGACAGAGTCTGGAGCTTTGTTACAGTGAGAAGGTGGACAGAGTCTGGAGCTTTGTTACAGTGAACAGTGAGAAGGTGGACAGAGTCTGGAGCTTTGTTACAGTGAACAGTGAACAGTGAGAAGGTGGACAGAGTCTGGAGCTTTGTGACAGTGAACAGTGAGAAGGTGGACAGAGTCTGGAGCTTTGTTACAGTGAGAAGGTGGACAGAGTCTGGAGCTTTGTGACAGTGAACAGTGAGAAGGTGGACAGAGTCTGGAGCTTTGTGACAGTGAACAGTGAGAAGGTGGACAGAGTCTGGAGCTTTGTTACAGTGAACAGTGAGAAGGTGGACAGAGTATGGAGCTTTGTTACAGTGAACAGTGAGAAGGTGGACAGAGTCTGGAGCTTTGTTACAGTGAGAAGGTGGACAGAGTCTGGTGCTTTGTTACAGTGAACAGTGAGAAGGTGGACAGAGTCTGGAGCTTTGTTACAGTGAACAGTGAGACGGTGGACAGAGTCTGGAGCTTTGTTACAGTGAACAGTGAGAAGGTGGACAGAGTCTGGAGCTTTGTGACAGTGAGAAGGTGGACAGAGTCTGGAGCTTTGTGACAGTGAACAGTGAGAAGGTGGACAGAGTCTGGAGCTTTGTGACAGTGAACAGTGAGAAGGTGGACAGAGTCTGGAGCTTTGTTACAGTGAACAGTGAGAAGGTGGACAGAGTCTGGAGCTTTGTGACAGTGAGAAGGTGGACAGAGTCTGGAGCTTTGTTACAGTGAACAGTGAGAAGGTGGACAGAGTCTGGTGCTTTGTTACAGTGAACAGTGAGAAGGTGGACAGAGTCTGGAGCTTTGTTACAGTGAACAGTGAGAAGGTGGACAGAGTCTGGAGCTTTGTTACAGTGAACAGTGAGAAGGTGGACAGAGTCTGGAGCTTTGTGACAGTGAACAGTGAACAGTGAGAAGGTGGACAGAGTCTGGAGCTTTGTGACAGTGAACAGTGAGAAGGTGGACAGAGTCTGGAGCTTTGTGACAGTGAACAGTGAGAAGGTGGACAGAGTCTGGAGCTTTGTAACAGTGAACAGTGAGAAGGTGGACAGAGTCTGGAGCTTTGTGACAGTGAACAGTGAGAAGGTGGACAGAGTCTGGAGCTTTGTGACAGTGAACAGTGAGAAGGTGGACAGAGTCTGGAGCTTTGTTACAGTGAACAGTGAGAAGGTGGACAGAGTCTGGAGCTTTGTTACAGTGAACAGTAAGAAGGTGGACAGAGTCTGGAGCTTTGTTACAGTGAACAGTAAGAAGGTGGACAGAGTCTGGAGCTTTGTTACAGTGAACAGTAAGAAGGTGGACAGAGTCTGGAGCTTTGTGACAGTGAACAGTGAGAAGGTGGACAGAGTCTGGAGCTTTGTTACAGTGAACAGTGAGAAGGCTACCATAGTCATCCTCAGATAAAACACAGAGATCCTGGTCAATATTCAATGGTACTATTTTTCTTTCCATGATGTTGCCCTGTGTTTGAAAGGCCAGATGCTGGAGGGTTGTGTTGGATTTGTTTTTCCATCATCTTTTAACAGTTAAACAATCATCCAGGATCTTTATACTTTATTTGATTTTTGTTTGGATTTCTTTGTCAAATTATTTTTTATACTTTCTCCTATGTCCCAGCAGTTCAACCTGATGGTCTCCCTTACTTATTTTCCACATGGTTAATGAAGCCAGGGGTTGTTTATTGAAGTTTATTTTTTTCATAAAATGTTTAAATAAACTTTTTTTAAATCTGACATGACTGTCTCTGATTAACTGGAGCACTACAACGTGTTGGTCACAGTAAAATAATTTAGCAGTTAAGTTTATAGCTCACATTTGAAAAGGCCTTGAACTGACATTAAGTTCTTCTTGACCAACAACAGCTAAGACAACAGCAAAGCTAACAGACGAGCTCAGCTTGTCACAGCCGGTCTCGTCTGAGATAAATGGCCTTCAAACTTATTTAATATTAAACATTTAAAGCCAATAAGCATAGCAAGATATGCATGAGATTCCATTTCCATTTATTCAATCACAGACTTGTCAAACAGTCTGGCATGTTGTGCTGCTGTTTTCAAGAGTTAATAACTGAAGAGAAGAACATTGAGAGAGGACAGGAAACACTCGGGACGAGTCCTCCATGTTGTCAGTGGTTGTTGATGGATCTGAATCTGAGGGCATCTTCTGTAATAAAGAAAAACAATCATGGAGTTAAATGTAAAGTATAATGAATTTTACTGTGATGTTTATGCCTCAGACCTGAAATCAGATCTGTCCTCAGGTTCTGCTAAACTTCAGGTTCTAAAGTTTGTTTTTTAAGACAGGAGAACTATTTAAGAGGAAAAATAAAATATATAATAAGACATGATGAATCCAATAATATGATCATCTTTATGAATTTATGTTTTAAGACAAAAATGTTCCTGCCACTTTCTATTGAAGATTATTTTTAAACTGTCATCACATGGGCCAGCCTGATAAATTAAACTAATGTTAAATATTCTCATATAATCAGATTTGTGTGCAGAACCTCACCGGAGCTGGAATCAGACTCTGGACTGTTGTTTCCTTTAAGCATTGATTTCCTTGAAGACAGAAAGAAGAACAATTTAAACATGAACTTCTTGCAGAATCACAGAGGCTGTTAAAATCTTCTGCTAGTCTTCCTTACATTTTAAGAAGGATTATAAATTGTTACTAAAATGACTTTGATGCTGATAGCGGTTACAATAACACGGTCCAATCATATGAGAGATCATTTTACCTTTGAGTCCTATATGAAGGCGTTCTCTTCAGAATCAGCGCTGCAAAGACAAGATGATGGCGTCCACCTTCACAACATGCTGCTTCAGTCTGGCTGCATCATGGTCACCTACAGGAACACCACAGAAATGCAATCAAAGTACTTCACTGTATTTATCAGAGGATGTACTGTATGCAAAGTAGATTTTTAGCTGTAATTCCTCAAAAAGATTTGAGACTGCTTTGTTATTTGAGAGCACAGATTGTTTCTTTTCCCTTCTCTCTGTTTGCCTGTACATGACCTCTTGGCGCTGTAAAAGATGCTACAGTAAATCCTGGATCAGCTGTGTGGATGGTGTGACTGTGTGGTAAAGCTTTGTTAAAGTTGTCACACACATACTCATATGCCTTTGGAGAGTAAAAGTGCAGTGTGGTGGCAAACTGCTTATAAAATATAAAATAGTATTTTATTGGTGAGGTGCCCCAATCCAAACGTCCTACAGAGTAGCAGCAGCGGGCTGTAGAGGGAGGAGACGAGCGCATTATGGAGAGGAGCGCACCGGAGGGGGCGAGCTGGGGGAGAGACGTGAGACCCGAGGAAAAGGAAATCCCAGTTTAAAATATAATGTTGGTGAAAAGAGGGAAATAGGAAGAAATAAATGTCAATGTTGAAATTCTTTTGAATGCAGAGGCTGTGGATGTTCAGTTTTCTTTGGCTATAAAAAGGCAACAACAGCCTGTAGTTTAATCATGGTGTTTCTCTTCCTTAACGATTATTGAAGCGAAATCAAAAATAAATGCATGACATTTAAAACATATTAACATGTGTGGGGAAAAACGTGATCTTTATGTCTTCTTTTATTGTACCTATGTCTCCTCCTAACTACAATAACAGCAGCATGTTGTGTGTAACACTGATCTCCTGTATTAACACCTTCCTTTGAAAAGTGTTAAATACAGACACAGTCACAATCACCGCAGGTTTTGTCAATTTTTAGTACAAATTCTCAATGAGCGTCATTAAATTTACAATATGATCAACTTGTGATTGTTGAATTGGTGTGTGGAAGACACTGCAGAATATTTATCAGTTTAAGCAGCATGATGCTCCGTTAATATTACATTACACCACCGCAGGTTGTTGATGTTTGTGTTCACGTTTCAGTTAGTCTCTTAAATCAGTAACAGTTATATTAAATCAGATCTTACCTTTAGTTTTATCTGGATCTTAAATCAGTAACAGTTATATTAAATCAGATCTTACCTTTAGTTTTATCTGGATCTTAAATCAGTAACAGTTATATTAAATCAGATCTTACCTTTAGTTTTATCTGGATCTTAAATCAGTAACAGTTATATTAAATCAGATCTTACCTTTAGTTTTATCTAGATCTTAAATCAGTAACAGTTATATTAAATCAGATCTTACCTTTAGTTTTATCTGGATCTTAAATCAGTAACAGTTATATTAAATCAGATCTTACCTTTAGTTTTATCTGGATCTTAAATCAGTAACAGTTATATTAAATCAGATCTTACCTTTAGTTTTATCTGGATCTTAAATCAGTAACAGTTATATTAAATCAGATCTTACCTTTAGTTTTATCTAGATCTTAAATCAGTAACAGTTATATTAAATCAGATCTTACCTTTAGTTTTATCTGGATCTTAAATCAGTAACAGTTATATTAAATCAGATCTTACCTTTAGTTTTATCTGGATCTTAAATCAGTAACAGTTATATTAAATCAGATCTTACCTTTAGTTTTATCTGGATCTTAAATCAGTAACAGTTATATTAAATCAGATCTTACCTTTAGTTTTATCTAGATCTTAAATCAGTAACAGTTATATTAAATCAGATCTTACCTTTAGTTTTATCTGGATCTTAAATCAGTAACAGTTATATTAAATCAGATCTTACCTTTAGTTTTATCTGGATCTTAAATCAGTAACAGTTATATTAAATCAGATCTTACCTTTAGTTTTATCTGGATCTTAAATCAGTAACAGTTATATTAAATCAGATCTTACCTTTAGTTTTATCTGGATCTTAAATCAGTAACAGTTATATTAAATCAGAGCTTACCTTTAGTTTTATCTGGATCTTAAATCAGTAACAGTTATATTAAATCAGATCTTACCTTTAGTTTTATCTGGATCTTAAATCAGTAACAGTTATATTAAATCAGATCTTACCTTTAGTTTTATCTAGATCTTAAATCAGTAACAGTTATATTAAATCAGAGCTTATCTTTAGTTTTATCTGGATCTTAAATCAGTAAGTTATATTAAATCAGATCTTACCTTTAGTTTTATCAGGATCTTAAATCAGTAACAGTTATATTAAATCAGATCTTACCTTTAGTTTTATCTAGATCTTAAATCAGTAACAGTTATATTAAATCAGATCTTATCTTTAGTTTTATTTGGATCTTAAATCAGTAACAGTTATATTAAATCAGATCTTACCTTTAGTTTTATCTGGATCTTAAATCAGTAACAGTTATATTAAATCAGATCTTACCTTTAGTTTTATCTGGATCTTAAATCAGTAACAGTTATATTAAATCAGATCTTACCTTTAGTTTTATCAGGATCTTAAATCAGTAACAGTTATATTAAATCAGATCTTACCTTTAGTTTTATCTAGATCTTAAATCAGTAACAGTTATATTAAATCCGATCTTACCTTTAGTTTTATCTGGATCTTAAATCAGTAACAGTTATATTAAATCAGATCTTACCTTTAGTTTTATCTGGATCTTAAATCAGTAACAGTTATATTAAATCAGATCTTACCTTTAGTTTTATCTGGATCTTAAATCAGTAACAGTTATATTAAATCAGATCTTACCTTTAGTTTTATCAGGATCTTAAATCAGTAACAGTTATATTAAATCAGATCTTACCTTTAGTTTTATCTAGATCTTAAATCAGTAACAGTTATATTAAATCCGATCTTACCTTTAGTTTTATCTGGATCTTAAATCAGTAACAGTTATATTAAATCAGATCTTACCTTTAGTTTTATCTGGATCTTAAATCAGTAACAGTTATATTAAATCAGATCTTACCTTTAGTTTTATCTGGATCTTAAATCAGTAACAGTTATATTAAATCAGATCTTACCTTTAGTTTTATCTAGATCTTAAATCAGTAACAGTTATATTAAATCAGATCTTACCTTTAGTTTTATCTGGAT
The DNA here is from genome assembly GCF_963584025.1 of Labrus mixtus. Lineage (NCBI taxonomy): Eukaryota > Metazoa > Chordata > Actinopteri > Labriformes > Labridae > Labrus > Labrus mixtus. Next base: position 28,102,808 of record NC_083626.1, read on the forward strand.
CTTAAATCAGTAACAGTTATATTAAATCAGATCTTACCTTTAGTTTTATCTGGATCTTAAATCAGTAACAGTTATATTAAATCAGATCTTACCTTTAGTTTTATCTGGATCTTAAATCAGTAACAGTTATATTAAATCAGATCTTACCTTTAGTTTTATCTGGATCTTAAATCAGTAACAGTTATATTAAATCAGAGCTTACCTTTAGTTTTATCTAGATCTTAAATCAGTAACAGTTATATTAAATCAGATCTTACCTTTAGTTTTATCTGGATCTTAAATCAGTAACAGTTATATTAAATCAGATCTTACCTTTAGTTTTATCTGGATCTTAAATCAGTAACAGTTATATTAAATCAGATCTTACCTTTAGTTTTATCTGGATCTTAAATCAGTAACAGTTATATTAAATCAGATCTTACCTTTAGTTTTATCAGGATCTTAAATCAGTAACAGTTATATTAAATCAGATCTTACCTTTAGTTTTATCTGGATCTTAAATCAGTAACAGTTATATTAAATCAGATCTTACCTTTAGTTTTATCTGGATCTTAAATCAGTAACAGTTATATTAAATCAAATCTTACCTTTAGTTTTATCTGGATCTTAAATCAGTAACAGTTATATTAAATCAGATCTTACCTTTAGTTTTATCTGGATCTTAAATCAGTAACAGTTATATTAAATCAGATCTTACCTTTAGTTTTATCTGGATCTTAAATCATTAACAGTTATATTAAATCAGATCTTACCTTTAGTTTTATCTGGATCTTAAATCAGTAACAGTTATATTAAATCAGATCTTACCTTTAGTTTTATCTGGATCTTAAATCAGTAACAGTTATATTAAATCAGATCTTACCTTTAGTTTTATCTGGATCTTAAATCAGTAACAGTTATATTAAATCAGATCTTACCTTTAGTTTTATCTAGATCTTAAATCAGTAACAGTTATATTAAATCAGATCTTACCTTTAGTTTTATCAGGATCTTAAATCAGTAACAGTTATATTAAATCAGATCTTACCTTTAGTTTTATCTGGATACATAGAGAAATATTCTACCCTCGTATATAGTTCTATGAATTTCAGTCTGCACGGTGAAAGTAAAACCTGTTACTCTCTGTATAACCCACTTATCACTCAGACTGTAAACATGTACACATTAGTAATGATGCAGGCTAGATTACAATTATTTGGCTTTGTTTTTGCCCTAGATACTTTTTTGAGACTTTACCAGACTATTTATTTTTGCTGTAAAATAACTGTACAGTCAATGAACCTCATCTATGAGCGGATTTTATATTACGATTCTTGGTTTTAAATACAATTTAAATCACAATAATGATATAACAATATCAAGAAACATAGCATGTCAGTTATTAGGTTTGCTCATTTTAAAAAATAAAATAAAAAGATAAATCATGCCGGATAAGTAACCTAGCTTTACAACATTTCAGCTAACCTTAGACTGCTTATGTGTTAGCTAACCTGATAACGACTTTAACCAATGACACATAAATCACACTTTTTTACTTACCGAAAAAACTGCAAAGATCCCTTAGCTCCCACAGGTCGGTTAGAACAGTTTACTACAGAACAACTCATTTTGCCAGCTCAAAAAAGACGAAAAAACTGAACGGAAAAATTGAATGGCGTCTCGGCTTTCCTTCACTACGTAACTTTTACTATTCACAAACAGAGCTACGCAAGATCCGCGGCTGTCAATCATCGTCAAATATGACGTAAAATCCCGTTTTTCAACCTCAAATAACTTATTTAAAACAAACTTCACAGAAAAATGAGCACTTGAACACAATGTAGGGTGATAATAACTAATGATCACAGCAGAGTTTAGGTTTGGAAAAAACGTGACGAGTATTTTAGCTTTACAGTTTGACCCAAGTTTGTTGTGTGTGTGTGTGTGTGTGTGTGTGTGTGTGTGTGTGTGTGTGTGTGTGTGTGTGTGTGTGTGTGTGTGTGTTCATACCCAGGCACACACACAGTTTGATTTATAGTGAGTGTGGAAACGACTTCGAACTGGGTGAAAAACTACAGAAACACGAGGGGGTCATGAGTGAGGCTCCTGTCAGGCAAGAGAGAAGTTTACTTTTACAATATTTAACCCAAAGTTAAACTGTCCACTCTTCAACTTCTACACATTAAAGACAACAAAGTGGCTCGTGTCATTTGTCTGGTAAATAAAATCCCATACTTTAAATGAGAAGGTGAACAAGTTCAATTCTAAACATCATTTCTGTTTCACACTCATATCAGGTCTGCAAGAGCGGACATTTCCCCGTCTGTGACTAATCAGCTGTGATAACATAATGAGGTCATTTCTGCCACTGATTGATGAGGAAACACAGACACACAAAGTTGAATCAACAGAGCTCAACATTTTGGTTCCTCAAGTTAAAATCATTCTCATATCATTCATTCTCCATATGTAGACTGACCACGAGCAAACTCATTTCTACCTCTAACATGTGTCTCTAGTCTGTCTACAAACCCCCCAATGATGAGAAAAGTCCATCCTCTCCGTCTTTAACCTGCTCCACTTTTCAGAAAATGTGTGCTCAAACAGGCCGTTTGGAGATTTTCCCTTCATGACATCACAAAGGGCAGTAGCCCCTCCCCCAGGTGGGTGACACTCCCACAGCTAGGTGTTTGTTCTGCCCTCTGAGTCTGCCTTCTCACCGTAAACAATAGGAAATGGAGCGAGAAAGCACTGAGTACACCCAAGCCCTTCTAGAGAGGGGGCGTGGTCAGACACAGCTCATTTACATATTTAAAGGTACAGACACAGAAACAGTCTGTTCTGAGCAGGGCTGAAATAGAGGGGTTTATAGATATGATCAAATACAGGATCAGAGTGGATTTAGAACAAGACACTTCACACACGTTTTGAGGAGCTCTGAGACTTATTTACACTGAACAGGAAGAGGAGGAGGAGATGTCACC
>NC_083626.1:28108270-28163270 GCF_963584025.1 Labrus mixtus
CTTTCCTGCAGCTTTCTCTCTTCAACAGTCGGCTCTTCTTCTTCTCTTCTTCTTTTTAGTTTGTCCAACTTTAAATTGTTATTAAGTTAAACTTCATGTTCTGCCTTTAAGGCCTCTTATAATCTTTTTTAATTTCTCTCCTCGTTCACCTTGTTGAAGACGAGGATAGGAAAGAAAAAGAACTAGGAGGAGGAACTTGATTTGGCGCAAGAGAAACTTACACAATCACATCCTGTTGAGTTTGAAACTGCAGAATTATGCGACCAAATGAAAGAAGAAGAAATAACCGTACGGAGCTGATAATAAGCCGTTTTCACATCGGCGCTCCAGATAATATCTAGATCATTTCAGGAGGATCGCTCCGGAGATTCTCTTGAACTGACCGTTCACATATGCTCCTCACAGTATAATGCTAACAGTATATAAATGTCACTTTCCCTCCCATTGGCTCGAGGGGAATTCTTGTTTCTATTTTTAATACTAGTATTGCTGTTGTCTTTCGAGCTGATTTCCCCCGATGGAGGGTCGAGAAAGATGATCTGATCTTCTAATTCTTATAAAAGGTCTGTTTTGTTGTCAGTTTGGTTCTTTATTTTTTTTAATGTCATCATCTAAATATGCGACTTAGAAGTCATTTTTTAAACTTTCAACAGTTAAATGTTTGTAGTGAGAATTTAAAATCCACCGTCTCTTTTTACTCTCCTTAAATATATCATACTGATTTAAAATATAACTTATATTTAGACTCTGGCAGGTTTGGTTATTTTTTTTGTTATGTCGTCTTTGATTGGTGTTTTTAATAAAACAAAGAGCTCACAGTTCATTTATTAAAGAGTTTTGCCTTTAAATTAATGTATGTTATCATCACATCATAAAGTAGATTAAAGACAGCTGTGGAGGGATGTAAAGAAACTTAGAATTATTCATAGAAACATTTTTATTTCACATTTTGATCTCGCTGTCTTGAATATTAAAACTCCTCCTGCTCCTCAGCGTCCGGTATCACGAAACCATCCTGAGAGAGAGAGAGAGAGAGACATGAGTCTGGATTCCATTTATTCATCAACAAGCTCTTCATCTCTTTGGAGCCAGAAACCAAAAAAAAAAAAAATCAGACAAGGACGAGTGAGCGATGGTTAGAAGTCTTGCACGCCTAAATCACTCGGTACGTTTACGCGTTAAAGATCGATTCATCGTGTTAGGGCAGAAGACATCAATGGATAGAAATCGCAGATTTCTCGAAGTTGGACTAAAGCATCTTGATAACGCAGCTGGGGGTCAAGGGTCGAGGCGTTGTGAGCGCGCTCCACAGTTCCTGCGCCTAGCATAAATACGTAGAGGAAAACAAGACGCTGTGATCAACATGGCGAGCACTAGAGTGAGAGACTAACATGTCTGAACAGACGAGGAGAAACGTCTTTCTCACCGTTTAAAGAAACAACCAGTTTGCCTCCAGTTCAGTTTTTTGTTGTTTGTTTTTTGACGTTATAGGTCAACCCAAAGGTCCAACGGTAACTAGCTGAACGGGGGAATATCGCCACCTGCTGACGTGGAGTCAGACATACTTCTCTCTATAAATCTATTCTTCCCTGGGATAAGGACGACATCTGATTAAATTCCTAATTTTTTGCACTATTCCCCACTGCACTGTTTCATATTTAGTCATGTAAATATTAGTCTTTTCTTATGTTTATTGTTGATATTTAATGTTGTACCTGTACATAAGTTTACCCAAGTTAAATTCCTTGTGTGTAAGCACACCTGGACAATAAATCTGATTCTGATCGAGCTAGAACCGAAGCTCAACTTAAGCGTGCAGGTAAACGTACCGAGTGTGGAATAACTAATGGATTTAAAAAGACACTGAAAGGGGACGATGTCGTCATCTTCTTCTGTAAGGAAAATCTAAAGCATCAAATCTTCACAGGAACTTTTCAAAGAGCAATTTATTTCTCCCTAAGAATTTATTTCTAGGACACTAAAGTTAAAACACTCCGATCAATCAATCGATGCTAACAAGTATAAATACGATTTTGGCAGCTCTTATTCGGGTTAGTTACGTATTAGGTTTTGTTAAGGGTCATTTATTAGTGTGATTGGGTGTTTATTAAGGGGGTGTGGCCACATGGAAACAGACAGTGACACTCATGGTTCATATAAACACCTTGTTAGCTCATCAGACAAGAATCCCGGCCTGAGCTCAGCGACTTTTAGTTTGTCTCCTGCAGGTTCAACGACAGACAGAAAGTGCGAGTGTAGGCTTTAGTGCAGTTTAACGATCACAACACAGCTCCTCATCTAAAGCCTTCCTCAGAGTTCAGTACATAACAGTTTAGATCTGGTTTTCTCCATACAGGTCACGGGAGGGGTCAGTACAGTTATCACACCCACAGTCAGCGTTCAGCCTCAGTGAGGGAGCCGCATGCCATTCCTCTGCAGGAATTCACAACGGCATCAGCAGTTGTTAAGAGCAGAACAAATGGGCTTTAATCCAGTACTGAGCTAAGAACAGATCACAACATTTTGTTTTGGGGGGGGGGCTTTAAAGATAAGGCTGGTAGTTCCCCACAAACTGTAAACTCTTAAGGATTGTTCACAGATTGATCTGTGTTTAAAAACATCATGTTTTTAGATGAATTTAGAGGAAGAATGTGCGACTTTCTGATCCAGTAGGTGTCGCCCTTAAGCACCAGCATGAAACCAAAACAAACTGCTGTTAGGCCACGCCTCCTCCATACTGCAGACAAAATTGTCCTTTGCTCGATGTGATTGCCTGTGGTCTGCATTGTTGTGTTAGCATGCTAATGTTAGCGCTCTTTAGTTAGCTTGTACCTTCACATTTCATGTAAACTGACACAGAATGAGCGTGATCTAAAAACTCTTACTAACATCCAAATTATCAGTGAGTATGTTCTTCTTCTTCTCTCTAGTTCTTGACTAAAACAGCTTTTATACACAAGGGGAGGAGCCGGCCGTCCCGTCCATGTAAACACGGCTCTGACAACAACACAGCCAGCGGGACTCGAGCTTCTCCCTCATTGTAGACAGTCAGGACTCAGATGATTTATTTATGTGGAACATGTCGCACAGTCTTCCTTCAAGACGTCATTCTAAATAATGTTCTGTCTGAAAAACATTTTTTTATTGAGTCATTTTGTTGTTTTTTTCTCTGTAACTTTCATCATTTAAATAAACCATCAACTTGTCGCTCTACAGCTCTTCAGCATCACCTCACTCTCCTAACAGCGTTAACGCCTCTTATTAAAAACAGGTTTCAGGCTCACATCTGTGGCGTAGAGGATGTCGATGATCCTCTGCAGTGTCGGGTCGCCCTCTCCTTCCTTCTCCTGGCAGATCAGCTCGATGTTCCTCAGCTTACCAAAATAAAAATCTCTCTCCTTCTCCATGTCCTGAATGGTCGACTTCAGCATGTCCATCTTGGAAGAAAGTAAAGAAGTTTTGTCTCCACTCCTCCATGACGACACAAACACTAATGATTGTCACATTAGAATATTTGCTTGTTTGCTAGCTGGTGTTATGCGTTATGCTAACCTCGTTAATAAGCTCCGCCCTCTCCTCGTCGCCTCCTCCCATCCCCAGCTTCCTCGCCCTAACGTCAGACAACTTGGGCGCTACCTTGGCGACAGGCGGCCTCTGAGGAGCTGAGGACACAAATAAAGACGTTCATAAACAAGTCCCAAAGCAGTTTCAAACGGTCCGACCCAGCAGACTAACCACAGCTCTGACCTTGACTGAGGGCCTTCTTGGGGGGTTTGTTGAGCGCTGACAGGGAGGGTCCTTGGGGCATGGCGTCCTGGCCCTGCCTCGCCTCCACCGGGTCGTACTCCTTTCCATCGTAGTTGGCGTCAAAGAACTTCTTGAACCACTGAACGAACTCAAAGTTGTCCTGGAACTTCCCCTTCACCAGTTTGTCTACTGGAATGATCTGGAAGAACACGCAGAGAGGGAGAGTAAAGACCAGGATGTGCGGGCGTGCATCGTGTTTAACAAGCTTTCATTTCTCTGTTATGAGTTCTTCTGTCTGGTGTCATGACATGTTCAGTATCACTGTCACTACAGGGGCATACATACTCATCTCTACACTCAAACCTTTTAAGGACCTGACACCGCTTCATGAAACAAAACTTTTAAAACCTTAAACTATTCATTCTGCATTAACTGAAGAAGCTGTTGACACATAATTGACTTTAAAGTTGACACAGAAAACTTGTTAGGATGCGGTTCAGTTGCTTATTTAAACAACGAGCAGTTACAGGAACTCCTGAGGGAAAACCTTAACGCTCCACAGTGTTCACCAGTTGTTCAATAAAACAACAACTGCTCTCCTCGGTGCATTAAACACAAATCTGTCCAGAATAAGAAGTGTCAGCGTTAAAACAAAAACAAACAAGCTCAGCAGTGAACACGATTAATCAGCAGTGGAGGAAGCCGACATCATCGTACAATACTCGCTCACAAAGCTCCAACGAGGCCAAAGTCCAACCTGCCGACACAATGCCGGGGTTTATAACTCTGAAGGGCAGCACACTGATGTGCCAAACATGTTCGAGTGTCTGTAACACACGTCGCACTGTGCAGGCGCTTCAGACACAGAAGCGCACATCTGCAGTGAAGAGTTAAGAGAGCCGGACAGCAGGAAGGAAGCTGTCCCATGAATAAGTTATAGGAGCTCCGTCGATAGTCCTGCAGGCTGCTGCATGTTCAGTCTAAATACAAATGATGACTAAGCTGCATCTGCCCAGCCCTGGATTAATGTGCGCTGGCCTTCTGACAACAAACACTGAGACAAGTTGTTCTGATCTGCAGAGGGTTCAAAATGATTTAACTTCAGAAGAGACTGCTTTACAGGGCTGTCAGAAATACCAGAATTGTATTCTTCCACATGATACTAGTTCAAATCAAACACTATCAATACTGTTTCCAAACCATGGCAACAAAAGCTGACGTCCTAATCACCTCAAATGAAGAAAACAAGTTTGGCATCTTTCTGAGAAGTGTCAGGATTTGGATCTGAATGGACCACAGCGGCTCTCTCTTTTGCTTGAGGAAACTTTTGGTTCAAATTATGACTGAAGCTTAAACTTTGGTACTTATCGATACTAAAATGGGAATATTTTATTGTTTTAACTCAAGTCAGATTTGAAAATGTTTTGATTTATAGCCTTTATTTCCTCTTACAGTTTAACATTGGTAGACTTGTGAGAGAGAGAAGAGGGAGAGTGATGTGATAGAAAAGTAAAACTGCTAACCTAGACGGACACATCAAATGTCTCCCTGTGGGATCAACTGAGCGTCTCCTCTGATACACGCCTCTGTTTACGAGGCAGCAGCTGAACTTTGAGTATTTCAAATAAAACATGTGCTCATGCTAGGTGAACTAAATGCTAGGTGAACCCGCCTGCGCCGACACACAAGTATTGAATTTGAATTTTGGGCACTGAATTTGAGTAATGTTTATTAAACAGACATACGCTGAGGAAACAGAACAGAAGGCAGAGTGAAAGACGAGCTGACAAAGTGACTCATGATCAGATCAGATCAGCTCAGCTGGTTGGGAGGGGCCGACGCGTCACGCAGCAGGAAGGAACAACAGATGATGTTACTATTAAAACATGACATGAAGCTCTGTTTGAACAATCAGCTGTGAATAGTTTCCTCTTCACATAGTATCAGTTTCAAACTCTTAAGGCTTCTAAGATCTGATACATTTGTTGTTGAAATTGTAATTTTGAAGCTAAAATAACTCGAAGCTAGTCAAGATTTCACAGCTCATATACAACGCTGTATTTTTTTTTTCCCTTTAGGGTTTTTATGTTTGACGTTCCTCCAACAGCACTCTGCAGCTTTAAATATCACAAGGCAACATTTTTGGACTAAAGCAGCGAGTCGGTGAGATCATGAGGTGCAGATGATACATCACATTGTGAGCGAGCTCGACCTAATCTGTTGGAAAAGTTAACAGAACTGAACTTCATAATTCATTTGAAGGTTTTTTTTTAAACTTACCTTGTCTACTGCCATCTTTTTGAAGGACAGCTGCAGGAGCTTGTAATTATGGATGTATTCATGCTCCAGCTTGGCACCAAATTTAACTCTCTTCAGAGGCACTGAGTTGGGAAACAGCATGTCCATGAACTGGCAGTATGCACCACCTGGAGAAAAAAAAAACACAGAAAGTAGCAAAAGTTTATATTTCATATATCAAGTCCTTTGATGTCTCAGATAGAGGGAGGGACGGAGTGTTTGCTGTATGTTTAAAATCAGCAAATGCCTTCAATGTAAAAGAAAAACAAAGAACAAAGCAGCCATAATGCCAACTTTGAAACAACACAAACCCTAATACCACTGAACACATCATCAAGCGTCGTCTGATTTTTGTATTTAATAAAAAGCTTGCTGTGTAGCTGCACTCATTGTCCAAAGAAATCTGAGAATGATCGTAGTGGTACATCCTTCATCGAGTACGTTGACATGGACTTCAGTATCCCGGTTTGATGTACACATTATATCCTGATTTCAGGAAAATCGGGATAAGCCCTTATCCTGACTTTTAGAAACCGGACGTTTTTTAGTGATGAAAGAATTAAATATAATTGGAAGTTTAGATGAGAGAAAGCATTGAAATGATGACCTATTCAAGTCTGTGGTGACCAGTCTACAGGACGCCACAGTTTGTTTTGTTAAAAATAATCCTCACAGAGCCGGAATACTATTAGTTATAATGTATACAGGGATGAATAACCAGGTTTCTGTGTGTGCATGGAAACACCATATCCTGAATATGATCAAAACCAGGATGAGGCTCATAACCGGGACACTCCAGTCCATGAACACACTCAGTCTGGAGATGAAAGGGGAACCAGACAATCGATGGTAAAAAGAAAATCCTTTACTTTAGTTGAAGGTACTTCCCCTTCAAAACACAAGATTTAGATATAATTTATTTTATATACCACTGAAAGAAAACCCTTTTGATGAATATATCTTTCAACCGGGGATTAAAGGGACAAGCTCTGCAGGCAGTCACTGCTCTGACACGCCTTTTATTACACACAAAAAAGACTTGGATATTAACAAGCCAGAGAAAAAAATCTGGAAATGTACAATACCTGCATGTAGACATGTGTTTAATAACGGACTGAAGGATGTTGGCAGTTCAACAGAGTCAGGAAATAAGACGACGTGTTCCTACAGGAGGCCTCCGTCACACGTTGTTAGATTTGATATTGTAAATACACTTTGTAGCTCTGTGACACTTCTCTTATATGTCAGATAAGGTCACCATATATGCTGTTTATATTTTGACGCACTGTGTCTCCGTTTATTGAAACTTTTGCAGATGCATCTTCTCTTCAACTGCTTCACAGCCCGTCCTACACCAGCCACAGCTGATCTATCTTGCAGCACCAGCCTTGCAGGTTTTGCTTCATGCATTCATCAAAAAAAAGAGAAGCAACTAGAGGTCAAGGTTCAGGCTGCTTGTTACTGTCAAATTGTTCAGATCAGTAGAACTCCTTCAAAGTTTTGAGAAATAGAAGGAGCCCTCTCCTTTGTCTTGTGTTTGCACTGAGATCTGTCGTGGTTCTAAATTTATTGTTTGAAGGACTGTTTTGGGTCGACATTACGTCCCCCGTGGTTAGGTTAAGCAACCCCCAACTAGACCATTTAAATCCCAATTTTGGGCTTGATTTTTACCCCCACACAACGATCGGGAGGGCCTGGCCCGATTCAAGGCGGGTCGGCCCCAAAGAATCCTCAAGTGTGAGGCGTCACTACAATTGTTTTTACTGCTCCCCAGAGAGTCGGAACCTCCCTGATATGGAATCTTAAACATCCAATATGTTTGATATTAACGATTTCTGAATATTTAAAAAAAAAAAAAAAAAAATCGGTTAAGATTTGAGAATGGTCTACTGTGTTGTCAGCTTTAGACCTAAGAGCAGGTACTCTACCAGTACAGGATGAACCCTGATTGATGAACGTATGGGCCAATGAAGCACAGGAAACGGACATCTTTAAAGGTCTTGATCATAGTTTATCTGATACATCCCTCACCTTCAGTATAGTTAACATAAAAACAGGGTGTGCAGTTTGCTGACTGTGATTAATTACAGCTACAAGTTTAATCAAAGCTGCACCTTTGATGAAACAAAGCATTTAACTTCATGGATGTTTCATTATTCTCGTGTGATAATAATAAAAGCTTCAGTGTTTCATTGTCACCACACTCAGCGACGACTGCCCTACTTGATCCCCAACACCGCACACTCGTGTTAAATATCATCACGCTTACAGACCATCAGGCTGTTTCAGGACGTCTGACAACTATCTGTTAATGAAACAGAACTTACCTGAGCACAACATTTCTATCTTGGTGAGGTTCATCTGTAGAGACTCATTGATCCACTCCAACATGTCGTGGCGACTTAAATTATCGCTGGTCACTGAGGTCGAGTATACGTTCACAGCCATGGTCAATCACCTGCGGACGCAAAGCAGAGAAACATTAGTGTGAAGAAAGTTTTATCTGCTGTTCTTAAACAACAAATTTCACAATAAACTAGTTTGGTAATTTCCACATCAACAGAGAAGTTACTTTTCTCTCTATGCTTAATCTGAAGCTGCAGCTCAGTTTTTCTCATCATGATGAATCTGCTGAGAAGTTTCTTTAATCTTTATCTGAACTGTATTTCAGATCGTATTGTTCAGTTTGCAAAGGTCAAACCCACTTTCCCCAGCAGCCCAAAACCTCAGACTGTTCAAGAGCACATAAAACAACAGGAGCAAATAATCACATTTAGAAACTGGAACTTTGTTGACTTCCTGAAAAATAAGAGGACCAATTGTTCAAGAACCAAACTAAAGTTACGTAACAGCTGAAACCTTTATTCGCAGTTCATGCTCGGGCTCATCTCCACAGCAGGCAGGGCAAGCTACTTCCTCAACAGCTGAAAGTAATACCTTGAGGCCTCAATTTATTCAAAACAGTGGTTTAAGACGTCAAAACAATATGAGCCTTATCGTTAGTGAAAAATGAGTGCAGTCATTTTACACGTTCTCTCGTCTACACCTCAGGTGTGAAATTGCTTTTACTGAGTACCATCTCTGTTGGTTTGTTTACATCCTGATCATTTCCTGTATCTCAACATTATTTCAAACGGGAAAACCTGAATGAATTCGGATAAATTAACGCTTTAATGAATTATATGAGCGGCCTGTCATTCTACTAAAACTGTTAATCTTCGATATGATATTTTAAAATGACATTGACACCCGTTTCGATACCATGGCAACACCTAGGCACCTTATATTAAGTAAGGCCCCGTGTCCACATAGCTTTTTTCTGAGCGCCAGCGTCTTTTATTAAAAATTGTTTTCAATGTAGGAGAGCATTCGCAGCATTGGATTTTTTTTTTTTTAAGTGCTTTTTTGGCTTTGGAAGAAACACACCTATTGTGTAAAATATGAAGAATAGCTGATAGAAATAAAAAGTTACAGATGATTTGCACTCTTTAAAATGTTGTTAATTAACTGCACTTCAGTTTGTTATCTTCATACTGAACAAGGTAATAATAACACAGCTTCACATCACAGGTACTCTGGATTTGGTACTGATTGTTGCTTCTATTTATATTTGATTCTGTCTATACTTCCTACAGCTGTATTGTGTTTAAAGGGCAACTGTAACGACCAGATCTCCCCCGGGACTAATTAACTATTTCTGATCCTGTAGACAAAAGGGGGGTTGACTGGTTGCTGACTGTGGTTGAGGTAGATTAGTAATTGTAAAATAAATAAATTACTGATTGTTCTTTGGGAAACGGGGATAAACGTTATAAGGAGAGGAAACCAGGCACTCCAATCAATACTTATTTTTAAATGAGTAAGGAAATACTTAAAAAGGCCTTCATTATATATAACAGCTAAATAATTTAAAACGCAAAAGATATTTTACAATTTTCTGATATCGTGCAAGTCTAATATTTACATAATAATGCAGACAGTATTTATCTGGTTTGAGTTTCTCTATTGTTCACATCACAGTATACAGATAAAAACTATATCTCAATATCAGTTTTATTTGAAATCATGCAGCTCTAATTTTAACCCTCTAAATATAAATACTTACTGTAACTTAAACAATAACTAAAACTGTATATAACATATATCATTAGAATATATATATATTGACTTATACATTCATCTACTGTATTGTCTATTTTATATATTTGTGTTGTTTTTACATTTATTATTATTTATATTTAAGAATGCTACATGGTGACCTGAAATATGGCTCTTGTATTAATGTATGAACCTCTCTGTTTAAATCGTTAATGTTAAATATTTAATTAAAACCTAATCATTAGATTGTCCAGTAATGAATGTAATGTTTTCAGTATCACTGTCCCGGCTGGATCAATGAAACTGGGCCCGGTTAGAAACGTAGAAGCTAACGGTAGCGGCGGTTAGCCAACAGGCAGGCAACTCATGCTGCATTCACGTCCTGCTTGGACATCCCAACTGCCGAGAAACGCATGCCTGCACCTCGCAGGACAATGTAAGAATATGACAGAAACACTGTATGCTGCTGAATTTTCTACCCACCCTTTAAAATCCTCTGCAGACACGAAAGAGCCAAACACGGGTCACAGGACATATTAACGCAGGTAATGAAAATGCGTCTTTTAGTGTTCATGTCTTATCTGGACCGTGAGTCTGTATTTAATTAATACGAATTTAAGATACGTTTTTTATGACATATCTGTCCCCAGAAACAAGACCACCCGTTTTGAAACAGTTCTGCAAGGTGCATTTAATTACCGTTGTTCTGTGTCCACGAGCTGCAAGTAGTCATTAAGATAACAACATGACATTTGTAGCATATATATATATACAATTCAATCATTGTCAGCAACTAATACTGACAGCCTCTTCCTATGCTTTCAACAGTTAAAGTTGTGATTCCGACATAATTTGTGAAAATCAAAATTTTCCGATTATTTTGGTAAAACTTGAACTTGCGCCGTTAGCTGCCTAACTAGCTTAACTAGCTTAGCGGTGTGGAGGCTACTCACACTAAACTGAACCGTTACCGTCTGATAACCGGTAAAAGTAGCGGAAACTTTACTGTTATTATCGTCGAAGATGTGGTATTAACTGAAAACGTTAATAATCGCTGGCTAAACACGATCACCGGCTCATTTGTGACAGTTTTAGTCAGAGGCAGGAGGACGTTTTCCCCGCCCTGAACCGAGCGAGCAGCCCGCTAGCTGCCGTTAGCTTCCGACAAACGAGACAAACTTACAGAAACGAGAAGTTTGAAACGTCACTTAAACTGATTTAAACTCACAGAAGTGGGACAAACAGTTAACGACTCCGAGGTGGGTTTAACTCGGATGCAAACGGCCACATCCCGGTGATGTTCCTGCTAATCACCAGCTAGCCACAGCGGGGCTAACAGAGGCGACGCTCGCCGTTTCACATGCCGGTAAATAACGTCAAATGTCTCCGTGTTCAGGAGCCGGTCACCGTACCTGGAGTTGATTTGCCTTCACGGTGGTTTTATTTATGTCGGCTGTGACTCTGAGTTATAAAAAAGACCTCTCGTTATTCGCCACTTCTGCTTTTCTGACCTTCGTCTTGGCACTTCACGTTCACTCTACCGGCAGCGGAAGAACCGTTTTTAAGACGTCACGGCGTAACGGTTAACGCCTACACGTAACGACAGCGTGATGAGCGTAACTATGGATACCATTACCAACCAACTGCATTTAAGCGAACGACCCCTTGCGGCTAATTATCAATCAATCAATCAATTTTTATTTTTATAGCGTCAACTCATAACAAGTGTTATCTCGAGACACTTTACAAAAAGCAGGTAAAAGACCTTACTCATTGTTATGTTACATAAAGCAGGTAAAAGACCTTACTCATTGTTATGTTACATAAAGCAGGTAAAAGACCTTACTCATTGTTATGTTACATAAAGCAGGTAAAAGACCTTACTCATTGTTATGTTACAAAAAGCAGGTAAAAGACCTTACTCATTGTTATGTTACATAAAGCAGGTAAAAGACCTTACTCATTGTTATGTTACATAATGCAGGTAAAAGACCTTACTCATTGTTATGTTACATAAAACAGGTAAAAGACCTTACTCATTGTTATGTTATATAAAGCAGGTAAAAGACCTTACTCATTGTTATGTTACATAAAGCAGGTAAAAGACCTTACTCATTGTTATGTTACATAAAACAGGTAAAAGACCTTACTCATTGTTATGTTACATAAAGCAGGTAAAAGACCTTACTCATTGTTATGTTACATAAAGCAGGTAAAAGACCTTACTCATTGTTATGTTACATAAAGCAGGTAAAAGACCTTACTCATTGTTATGTTATATAAAGCAGGTAAAAGACCTTACTCATTGTTATGTTACATAATGCAGGTAAAAGACCTTACTCATTGTTATGTTATATAAAGCAGGTAAAAGACCTTACTCATTGTTATGTTACAAAAAGCAGGTAAAAGACCTTACTCATTGTTATGTTACATAAAGCAGGTAAAAGACCTTACTCATTGTTATGTTACATAAAGCAGGTAAAAGACCTTACTCATTGTTATGTTACATAAAGCAGGTAAAAGACCTTACTCATTGTTATGTTACAAAGATCCGGCCTTTCTATCATGAGCACTTTAGCAAAGCAGCAAAAGTTACAGTGGTAAGAAGAAACTGTCTTATTAAAGACTAAGATCAAGAAATCTTCGGCCGGATCCCCGGCTCATGATGAAACAGCCTTCACAGGCCTAGACCATAGACTGTAAAAATAATGGACGGGACAAGGTCCCCGGTCTAGTGAAGCTTTTATTTTTAGAGCTCCCCCTGCTGACTGGCTGCAGTATAGGTCATAAACCCCGCCTCCTCAATGATAACAGACGGGATGTGGGTCAAACTGTAAAGCTAAAATACTCGTCACGTTTTTTCCAAACCTAAACTCTGCTGTGATCATTAGTTATTATCACCCTACATTGTGTTCAAGTGCTCATTTTTCTGTGAAGTTTGTTTTAAATAAGTTATTTGAGGTTGAAAAACGGGATTTTACGTCATATTTGACGATAATTGACAGCCGCGGATCTTGCGTAGCTCTCTTTGTGAATAGTAAAAGTTACGTAGTGAAGGAAAGCCGAGACGCCATTAAATTTTTCCGTTCAGTTTTTTCGTCTTTTTTGAGCTGGCAAAATGAGTTGATCTGCAGTAAACTGTTCTAACCGACTTGTTGGAGCTAAGGGATCTTTGCAGTTTTTTCGGTGAGTAAAAAAGTGTGATTTATGTGTCATTGGTTAAAGTCGTTATCAGGTTAGCTAACACATAAGCAGTCTAAGGTTAGCTGAAATGTTGTAAAGCTAGGTTACTTATCCGGCATGATTTATCTTTTTATTTTATTTTTTAAAATGAGCAAACCTAATAACTGACATGCTATGTTTCTTGATATTGTTATATCATTATTGTGATTTAAATTGTATTTAAAACCAAGAATCGTAATATAAAATCTGTTCACAGATGAGGTTCATTGACTGTACAGTTATTTTACAGCAAAAATAAATAGTCTGGTAAAGTCTCAAAAAAGTATCTAGGGCAAAAACAAAGCCAAATAATTGTAATCTAGCCTGCATCATTACTAATGTGTACATGTTTACAGTCTGAGTGATAAGTGGGTTATACAGAGAGTAACAGGTTTTACTTTCACCGTGCAGACTGAAATTCATAGAACTACATACGAGGGTAGAATATTTCTCTATGTATCCAGATAAAACTAAAGGTAAGATCTGATTTAATATAACTGTTACTGATTTAAGATCCAGATAAAACTAAAGGTAAGATCTGATTTAATATAACTGTTACTGATTTAAGATCCAGATAAAACTAAAGGTAAGATCTGATTTAATATAACTGTTACTGATTTAAGATCCAGATAAAACTAAAGGTAAGATCTGATTTAATATAACTGTTACTGATTTAAGATCCAGATAAAACTAAAGGTAAGATCTGATTTAATATAACTGTTACTGATTTAAGATCCAGATAAAACTAAAGGTAAGATCTGATTTAATATAACTGTTACTGATTTAAGATCCAGATAAAACTAAAGGTAAGATCTGATTTAATATAACTGTTAATGATTTAAGATCCAGATAAAACTAAAGGTAAGATCTGATTTAATATAACTGTTACTGATTTAAGATCCAGATAAAACTAAAGGTAAGATCTGATTTAATATAACTGTTACTGATTTAAGATCCAGATAAAACTAAAGATAAGATCTGATTTAATATAACTGTTACTGATTTAAGATCCAGATAAAACTAAAGGTAAGATCTGATTTAATATAACTGTTACTGATTTAAGATCCAGATAAAACTAAAGATAAGATCTGATTTAATATAACTGTTACTGATTTAAGATCTACATAAAACTAAAGGTAAGATCTGATTTAATATAACTGTTACTGATTTAAGATCCAGATAAAACTAAAGGTAAGATCTGATTTAATATAACTGTTACTGATTTAAGATCCAGATAAAACTAAAGGTAAGATCTGATTTAATATAACTGTTACTGATTTAAGATCTAGATAAAACTAAAGGTAAGATCTGATTTAATATAACTGTTACTGATTTAAGATCCAGATAAAACTAAAGATAAGATCTGATTTAATATAACTGTTACTGATTTAAGATCCAGATAAAACTAAAGGTAAGATCTGATTTAATATAACTGTTACTGATTTAAGATCCAGATAAAACTAAAGATAAGATCTGATTTAATATAACTGTTACTGATTTAAGATCTAGATAAAACTAAAGGTAAGATCTGATTTAATATAACTGTTACTGATTTAAGATCCAGATAAAACTAAAGGTAAGATCTGATTTAATATAACTGTTACTGATTTAAGATCCAGATAAAACTAAAGGTAAGATCTGATTTAATATAACTGTTACTGATTTAAGATCCAGATAAAACTAAAGGTAAGCTCTGATTTAATATAACTGTTACTGATTTAAGATCTAGATAAAACTAAAGGTAAGATCTGATTTAATATAACTGTTACTGATTTAAGATCTAGATAAAACTAAAGGTAAGATCTGATTTAATATAACTGTTACTGATTTAAGATCCAGATAAAACTAAAGGTAAGATCTGATTTAATATAACTGTTACTGATTTAAGATCCAGATAAAACTAAAGGTAAGATCTGATTTAATATAACTGTTACTGATTTAAGATCCAGATAAAACTAAAGGTAAGATCTGATTTAATATAACTGTTACTGATTTAAGATCCAGATAAAACTAAAGGTAAGATCTGATTTAATATAACTGTTACTGATTTAAGATCCAGATAAAACTAAAGGTAAGATCTGATTTAATATAACTGTTACTGATTTAAGATCCAGATAAAACTAAAGGTAAGATCTGATTTAATATAACTGTTACTGATTTAAGATCTAGATAAAACTAAAGGTAAGATCTGATTTAATATAACTGTTACTGATTTAAGATCCAGATAAAACTAAAGGTAAGATCTGATTTAATATAACTGTTACTGATTTAAGATCTAGATAAAACTAAAGGTAAGATCTGATTTAATATAACTGTTACTGATTTAAGATCCAGATAAAACTAAAGGTAAGATCTGATTTAATATAACTGTTACTGATTTAAGATCCAGATAAAACTAAAGGTAAGATCTGATTTAATATAACTGTTACTGATTTAAGATCCAGATAAAACTAAAGGTAAGCTCTGATTTAATATAACTGTTACTGATTTAAGATCTAGATAAAACTAAAGGTAAGATCTGATTTAATATAACTGTTACTGATTTAAGATCTAGATAAAACTAAAGGTAAGATCTGATTTAATATAACTGTTACTGATTTAAGATCCAGATAAAACTAAAGGTAAGATCTGATTTAATATAACTGTTACTGATTTAAGATCCAGATAAAACTAAAGGTAAGATCTGATTTAATATAACTGTTACTGATTTAAGATCCAGATAAAACTAAAGGTAAGATCTGATTTAATATAACTGTTACTGATTTAAGATCCAGATAAAACTAAAGGTAAGATCTGATTTAATATAACTGTTACTGATTTAAGATCCAGATAAAACTAAAGGTAAGATCTGATTTAATATAACTGTTACTGATTTAAGATCTAGATAAAACTAAAGGTAAGATCTGATTTAATATAACTGTTACTGATTTAAGATCCAGATAAAACTAAAGGTAAGATCTGATTTAATATAACTGTTACTGATTTAAGATCTAGATAAAACTAAAGGTAAGATCTGATTTAATATAACTGTTACTGATTTAAGATCCAGATAAAACTAAAGGTAAGCTCTGATTTAATATAACTGTTACTGATTTAAGATCCAGATAAAACTAAAGGTAAGCTCTGATTTAATATAATTGTTACTGATTTAAGATCCAGATAAAACTAAAGATAAGATCTAATTTAATATAACTGTTACTGATTTAAGATCCAGATAAAACTAAAGGTAAGATCTGATTTAATATAACTGTTACTGATTTAAGATCCAGATAAAACTAAAGGTAAGATCTGATTTAATATAACTGTTACTGATTTAAGATCCAGATAAAACTAAAGGTAAGATCTGATTTAATGTAACTGTTACTGATTTAACATCCAGATAAAACTAAAAGTAAGATCTGATTTAATATAACTGTTACTGATTTAAGATCCAGATAAAACTAAAGGTGAGATCTGATTTAATATAACTGTTACTGATTTAAGATCCAGATAAAACTAAAGGTAAGATCTGATTTAATATAATTGTTACTGATTTAAGATCCAGATAAAACTAAAGATAAGATCTGATTTAATATAACTGTTACTGATTTAAGATCCAGATAAAACTAAAGGTAAGATCTGATTTAATATAACTGTTACTGATTTAAGATCCAGATAAAACTAAAGGTAAGATCTGATTTAATATAACTGTTACTGATTTAAGATCCAGATAAAACTAAAGGTAAGATCTGATTTAATATAACTGTTACTGATTTAAGATCCAGATAAAACTAAAGGTAAGATCTGATTTAATATAACTGTTACTGATTTAAGATCTAGATAAAACTAAAGGTAAGATCTGATTTAATATAACTGTTACTGATTTAAGATCCAGATAAAACTAAAGGTAAGATCTGATTTAATATAACTGTTACTGATTTAAGATCCAGATAAAACTAAAGGTAAGATCTGATTTAATATAACTGTTAATGATTTAAGATCCAGATAAAACTAAAGGTAAGATCTGATTTAATATAACTGTTACTGATTTAAGATCCAGATAAAACTAAAGGTAAGATCTGATTTAATATAACTGTTACTGATTTAAGATCCAGATAAAACTAAAGGTAAGATCTGATTTAATATAACTGTTACTGATTTAAGATCTAGATAAAACTAAAGGTAAGATCTGATTTAATATAACTGTTACTGATTTAAGATCTAGATAAAACTAAAGGTAAGATCTGATTTAATATAACTGTTACTGATTTAAGATCCAGATAAAACTAAAGGTAAGATCTGATTTAATATAACTGTTACTGATTTAAGATCCAGATAAAACTAAAGGTAAGATCTGATTTAATATAACTGTTACTGATTTAAGATCCAGATAAAACTAAAGGTAAGATCTGATTTAATATAACTGTTACTGATTGTTTACTAACATAATATTCACCTTAACCTAAAGATTAAACCTACAGGAGACATCTCCGACTAGTGAGAGAGTTCCCGCCCTCTGTGTCCGGCGTGATGACGTTTAATGTCCCCGACGACCGCTGTAGTCACATTTAGCCACTTGTTAGCGACCGCCTTTTTAAAGACGAGTAAAAACTTCAAACTTCACAAGTGGAGGTATTACCTAACGTAGTTTATGTGGTCTAACAAAACACCAACATCTCTTCAGCTTGTGTTAACCACAGACCTTATTTCAGGAGTCTAACCACAAACACATTCAAAATCCCCGTTGACTTTTAGACGTTAGACCCCATGGCGCTCAAATGCTAACTTACTTCCTGGTTTTAGGACTCATTCCTGTGGAGCTCTATTATTAAGCCGTGATATTTATGCCCCTGTAACTTTTGTGCAATGCAACATGTTCTATTGAAGTCATGTGTGGATGTTGACGTCAAAAATAAAGCTGTTACAAATATTAGCCGAGCAGAACTTCTAAAGCGACCGGCCGTGTTTTTGTTTTTTCTTTCTTGCAGAGTCGACCATTCAGGAAATCATGAAATTGAACCAGGACATCGAAGGTCTCATTTCTATATCCTTTCATTCCTCTCTACCTGTGATTATTAAAAATAACTCCCATCTTTTGATTCCACATATAAATAAGCGTCTGTCTGTGTTGTCGTGTCTGCAGGCTTTTGTTTGTGTTGCACCACTAAAGACGTGGAGATATCCCATCCTCTGTTCCAAGGCAGCCTCTGCTCCAAGTGTAAAGTAAGAGATCATCCACTTTTTTATTTTAACAACCAGCAGCAGCAAACGTGCTGTACAAGTCTCTAACTGCTGTCTGCGTTCCTGCAGAACAACTTAACAGAGACTCTGTACCGTTATGATGAAGACGGGTATCAGTCGTACTGCACCATCTGCTGCTATGGACTGGAGGTCATTCTGTGTGGTAACAACAGCTGCAGCAGGTCGGTGTGTCTTCACCTGATTCATCTCCATTCAATCATCTCCACGTTTCCCCTTCCTCTCATCGTCTCTCCTCCTCTTCGCAGGTCTTACTGCACCGACTGTCTGAACATCCTCGTCGGCCCCAAACCTGAAAATATTTCCAAGTATGGAACACATTTAATGTCCGGCTGCATCTGAAGAAAATGATTATTAAAACATACTTTGCATCTAAGCAGTAGAAGAAGGGTTAAATTACTTTTTTCTTTCAGAGCTGTGACGTCATTTTCCCTCTTTAAATTAACCTGCCAGATATTTTTTGTTATTAATGGCTTCTCTACGGGCGCCGGGTGGCCTAGCGGTTCTGTCGGGCCCCCCATACTGATTTTTGGTGTTATGAGCAACTGTAGCAAACAAATTTCCCCCAGGGATTACTAACGTATTTCTGATTCTGATTCATGTGTGGAGGCTACGACAGTAAAACTCTTTGTTCTGACTTTTGTTTTTGCAGGAGCCTCACCGCGTTTACCCGTCTATCCCCGCCGACTGTCGCAGACCGATTCGAGTTCTGTCGCTGTTCGATGGCATAGCAACAGGTGAGTGCACAGACCTGTTTCCTGTTTCTTAAGACACAAACTGTAAACATTTCTTTACTGTTGTACTAAAAGAGCTGGGTGTTTAATGACTTTTTTCCCTTTTTTATTTTAAATCCCTAATTTTTTTTTATTATTATTATTTTATTTATTTTACCTTTATTTTACCAGGCAAGAATTGCTTGAGATCAAATGACCTCTTTTTCGAGCAAGGCCTGGCCAAACTTTGAACTTTTCTGTTACCTAACAAAAACATAAAAGAGACTTGTAGTTTTTTGGGTTGGTTTTCAAGTGTCTGGAGTCTCTTACTGCCAATGTCCACATACTCAACCCTGGATCCACCATACGGGTAATCCGGGCATGTGCTCAGGGGCCCCTAGGGACCAGCTATATCCATGCTATGAAAGCAACCAGCCGTTAGACTCCTCTCTGCTCTGACTGCAGCGCGAGGCTACTGTGAGACTGACCGCCTGTGAGTGCTTTGGGACGGGGGAGGGGCTCACGGCAGCACCCGCTGCTCGTTGAGGACAGTAACTTCAGAGCGATACGTGCTTTCACGTTAGATGGTGTTTAGAGTCTCCAAAACACCAGAAAAAGTCGCTAGATTTGTCGCTAGTAGCTTTTCACATAAAAAGGCGCCAGATTTAGCGAGAAAGTCGCCATCCTTGCAACACTGACGCTAGACAGCGATGTCTTGCACATGAGGTCAGAAAGCCTACAGAAGAAAACAATTACTAACTAATTATGCACACTCGCCCCCAACTGGACTGGGAGGTCTACTGCAGGTGCTTTACATGCGGTTAATGACAGCGCTGTGTGAGTTAGGAAGGAGTGGTGGACACCTGGTGATACTAATCCGTCAAAATGACAGACAGCCTTCAGATTTTTCCGTCATTGTTAAAGAAAGTTTGTCTGTGGAAATTGGCGGTTAGAAGCTCTCAGAGTATCCATCCTCCTTTCTTTGCGAGTCCTGAATTTTGAAACATCGACGAAAGGATGGAAGACTTTTTCTGCTCTCTTACAAATAAAAAACATATGAAACCTTTATCTGAGGTCCTGCATTATGTGAACGTGTCTGTGGTCACTTCTTCTAGGCTACTTTGTGCTGCAAGAGCTCGGCTTCCAAGTAGAGAAGTATGTCGCCTCAGAGATCTGCGAGGACTCATTAGCAGTGGCGGAGGTCAACCATGACAGGAAGATCGTCCACGTGGGAGACGCCCGCTTCATCAGCGAGAAACACGTATGTTCACGCAAGCTGCTTACTTCACTTCTGTACGGACAGTGAACAACGTTAATGTTTGAAGATGCAGCACAGAAAGAATGAAGTCTCTGACCTGACGCTCGGCTCAATTTGTTCTGTTTTATCGATCCAGCTCGAGAAGTGGGGCCCTTTCGACATGCTGATCGGTGGCAGCCCCTGCAACGACCTCTCCATCGTCAACCCGTACAGAAAAGGACTTTACGGTATGAATCTGTCGTCCACAAATGTTTGCTTTAGAGAAATTATCAGAGCGATAAAAGGAGTTTCATTACATGTAGACAGACGCTGCTTCCACTGAGGGCTGAATGATTTTGGGGGGAAAAAATCTGACTGCAATATTTTTCTTTCTCCAATTTAAAAAAAAAAAAGGAAAACGTCAACAGATAAATGCAGCGTAAATTAAAGTTTAAATTACTGTAAAATCTGTTGTGTAAGAGACACTTTTAATACTAGTTTTCTCATCTAGAAAGTTGGCGGTGTGTTCCAAAGTCCATCTTCAGAGAGCATGCACCTTTTTCTGCTCTGCTGTAATTCCCCTTTCTCTCCTGCAGAGGGCACCGACAGACTGTTCTTCGAGTTCTACCGAATCCTCCAGCTGCTGAAGCCCAAAGAGGAAGACCCCAGGCCGTTCTTCTGGCTATTTGAAAATGTTGTATTCATGAACACCCACGACAAAGTCAACATCTGCCGCTTCCTCGAGGTCTGAACCTTTTACTGGATCTCAGCAGCCGCTTTAACGCTCGAACTCTTCTTCTCTCCTCCTCTGTTTCTCCTCTTTCACTCTGCCTCACTGGTTTTCTTCCTGCCTCGTCCTTCTCTCTTAGTTCTGCAGTTTTTTCCTCAACCTGTTCTTAAAGTGCGTAACACAGCGAGCTGACTGTTGTTCATGTCTGATCCTTCAACAGTCTAACCCGGTGCTGGTGGACGCGGTCAATGTCAGCCCTGCACACAGAGCGCGTTGCTTCTGGGGGAACATCCCCGGGATGAGCAGGTGAGAACTAATGATGAATAAAAGTTGTTAAATAAGTCTTTACAGATTTGATCTTTGACTGGAGCAATAGATTTGTCAAGCTCAGATCGGGCCCAAAAGAATCCAGACTTTAATAAGTCGGCTGTCGTAATTAAACTGCTGAAATCTGAAATGAGATCTTAAGGATTGCAACACAGAAGCTTATATTATAAAAGAAAACAGCAGATTTGTAAAGACATGACCCGACCCGGCTTTGGACCGGGCTCGGCCAGAGAATCTCACCTCTGATATATCGAAGTTTAAGTGAGTACCGGTAAGTAGAAATCTTAACAGACACTTTATTCGTCCTTTTTAAAAAATGGAAGGATGGGACGCCCATGTACGGAGGCTATAGTCCCCCAAGCCGGTGGTCTGGGTCCGAATCCGTCCTGTGGCTTCTTACCTGCAGGATGATTGGTTAACCCTCTTACAGAGCCTTCACACTCTCAGAAAGTGTGAAGGCTCCTCCCCCTCCTGTCTGACAGGGAAAGTCTCCCGCTGTGAGGTGTATATGAGAACAGCCAGGTCAGGAGACTCTCCGGAGCAGTCCTCCTGAAATGATCCAGATATTTTCAGGAGTGCAGATGTGAAAACGGCTTCAGTGGTTTGAAGGATCAGCTGTCTGTGATGAATAATTTAGCATTTGAACGCTTTCTTCTTTCTTTCATGTGTTGTCTCCCCTCTTTTGTGTTTCTTTATATTCTATATGTTTGTTTTCATATAAATAAAGTTTGCATGCTTCTTCTTTTTTTTGCAGGCCGATCATAGCGTCCCAAAGTGACAAGCTGACTCTGCAGGACTGTCTGGAGATCGGCAGAGAGGCCCGGGTCAGTGACTTTAACCTGCTGCAGTCTCTCTTCTTTTTGATGTGTTCTTACTGTTTAGTTTCTCTCCAAACAAATGATGCTTAACATCTTCACTGAAGTATAAATGTTGTTTTTCTCTCAGGTCACGAAGGTGAGGACGATCACCACCAACAGAAACTCTCTGAAGCAGGGCAAAGACGTCTCTCTGCTGCCCGTCCTCTATAACGGCCGGGAGGACAACCTCTGGATCACAGAGCTCGAGAAGTATGCCCCTTAATACTTACCTTAAAGTGTGTGTATAAAAAAGTGTGATTGCTGGCGTGCAAAGAGGATGTACAGAATAAGGTCGTTTTAGAGTTCTAGTTGTACGGCTTGACACTTTTCTTTTTTACCTGTTATTTTTTATTTATGTTTTTATTGTGTAGCATTTCTCTACATGACATTAATTCTGCTAACACTTATCTTCCTCCCTTGTCGATCCCCAGAATCTTTGGTTTTCCAAAACATTACACCGATGTGAGGGACATGAACCGACTGCAGAGGCAGAAGGTGCTGGGGAAGGCGTGGAGCGTGCCCGTCATCCGTCACCTCTTTGCTCCTTTGAAGGACTATTTTGCCTGTAAGGAGCTGCCTCCCATAACCACATCCTCCAACTCCTCCCCCTCCCCCTCCCCATCCTCTCCAGAACTGCAGCAGCTGAGATGAAGTGTGTGTGTGTGTGTGTGTGTGTGTGTGTGTGTGTGTGTGTGTGTGTGTGTGTGTGTGTGTGTGTGTGTGTGTGTGTGTGTGTGTGTGTGTGTGTGTGTGTGTGTGTGTGTGTGAGGTTTTTTTTACTCATCACAAACTTTTTAAAACAACATTAAGTCCTCTTACTTTTAGCTCACAGACATGCTTACAGGTTTAAAGCCACATGTTCATTTGCACTCTGAACTTGAGTATCTTAAAGCCTTTTTCACTCATGCACTCCTTTTTAAAAAAAAAAAAAAAAAAAAAATCAGGACAGGCTGCTCCCTCAAGTCTTCCTGAGTTGCTTGTTTCATCACATGCACCTCACAGCAGGAAGTTCTCCCGAGGTCACAGGCGGATGGACACGGCATAAAAATCAAAAGTCTGACATTATCATGACAGATTTTGTCTTTATATCAGCGCTACAAGTTATTGAATATATTCACAGTATCAAATAATGATGAATGGTAAAGAACATTCCTGCAAGCAGAAACGAGTATGATCACTACTAAAGCTTAATTCTGCTGTAACATCAAATCACCTGCTTTCATAAGTAAGTTTTTTTTTTTAGTAAATATTTCACAGGAATGTTGGGTTTATTTCTAAAGGTGACACATCTACTACGGAGTACATAGAAACAAATAATAATAAAAAATACTTTTATAGGACACAGTTTTTAATATAGGTGAGTGTGAATCATGTTGAATCGAATGCTGTCACTGCTTAACGGATATTTAATCATGTTTGTAGACATGTTTTGTGGACTTATTTAAAGAGGAGGAGAATATGTGACCTTTAACGTGTTCATCGGTCACAAACGGAGTCATTTCTTGTGTCCTGAAGCGGATCGTTAAGAATCTCTGTGACGAGGAAGATCCCGTTAACATATTGTTCTTGAAGTGTTTGATACTCAACTTAATTGTCAAGGGAATTTAAAATCTGACAATGCCTTACTAAGCTGCCATCTTTAATTTGACCATTTGACTGAAGTCGACGTTGTTGTTAATGACGACTGAGTGAAATGTTTTTTGTAAAGTGTTGAGGAATAATGCATGACCTCTGAGGTAATTGACTAAATATAATGTGTGAGAATATAACGGAGTACAGGTGTTTTGTACCGACTTGACGATTGTTTCCCTCATTTGTGTTTTATTTTGAGGTTTTTGTGGCTGACTTGTAGAGTGTTTTTGCACATCGACTCGAGGGTAACGGTTGACAGAGTTCAGTCTGTAACCATGGAGGGGTCTGTATCATCTGTACTGTATGTTAAAGAGGAACACTTAGTATTTTTTACGTGTACATATTTGAACATAGACTGTTCTGAGTAACTTCATCGGCCGAGTGATTGTCACTGAGGACGAATAAAAGAAGAATAACTTGATCAATCGACTCGTTTTTTCTCTGATTTTTGAAATTCCTACATGTCGAGGTTTTTCACTAACAAACTTTCTTTTAAGGACACAATTATATCTGCTTTTCTTTTTAACGCAGAGTTTTGGTTTTGGAGACTTATTGGCAGCATTTTTAAAAGTTGACATCTGTAGTTTTATTCTCTGTACCATTCCAGATATTTGTATTCATGTAAATATGGCCATCTATATTGATTTTCATTATATAAATTATTTATTGTTAAATTAAATTAAATTAAATTAAATTAAATTAAATTAATTTAATAATAAATGTATAATAATAATAATAATAATATTATTGTTATTATTTATTATTCATTTTATTTTCATTTTCATTAATTTCCCTTGTTTAAGCCAGTTTGGTTCTTGACCTCTCCTGATACACCTTTCATACAGTATTTTTGTAATCAGATTTTATTCAATAATAATTTAATAAAAATAACTTAATTTATAAAGCACCTTTAAAAATAGATGTTTAAATACATAATAAATAAATAAATTAACAAATAGGTTTAGTGATAGGATCGACACTTTCTATTTACCGTAATTATAAAGTAATCCCATTAGTATGAGGGACAAAAAATGACAAAAGTATAAATAAATAAATGTTGGGAGAAATGCATACAATAATGTATAAATAATTAATTGAATTCATAAATATATAAATAAATAAATATAAATAAATGCAACAATTCATATAAAAATCAATATATAAATAAATATATTCATATATTTATTTTATGTAATTCTCTTTACATTATATATGCTTCCTCTGGGAAATATTATGAGGAAACACTCCATACAGTTTCATTGTTATGCAGATGATACTCAGCTTTATGTATCAATGAAGCCCGATGGTACCAGTCAGTTATATAAGCTAGAAACGTGCCTTAAGGACGTTAGGACCTGGATGACCAGAAATGTTTTGCTACTTAACTCAGACAAGACTGAAGTTATTGTGCTAGGCCCTAAGAACCTCAGAGAGACTTTTTCTAGTGATGTGACTGTCCTTAATGACATCAGCCTGGCATCTAGCACCACTGTTAGGAATCTAGGAGTTCTATTTGATCAAGATATGTCCTTTAGCTCTCACATCAGTCAAGTTTCAAGAACAGCCTACTTTCACCTTCGTAATATATCCAAGATCAGGAATATCCTGTCGCAAAATGATGCAGAAAAACTAGTTCATGCATTTGTTACCTCCAGACTGGATTATTGTAACTCTCTTTTGTCAGGGTGCTCTGGCAAATCTCTAAAGACTCTTCAACTAGTCCAGAACTCTGCAGCTCGTGTACTGACCAGAAATAGGCTTCTCTGCACTGGCTCCCTATACAGTCTAGAATAGAATTCAAGATCCTTCTTCTCAACTACAAAGCTCTAAATGGTCAGGCACCATCTTACCTGAAGGAGCTACTAGTGCCGTACTGTCCCTCGAGAACATTACGGTCCCAGAATGCAGGCCTGCTAGTGGTACCTACAGTCTCTAAGTGTACTATGGGGGGTAAAGCCTTCAGTTATCAGGCTCCTCTCCTCTGGAATCTTCCAGCCGGGGTCCGGGAGGCAGACACAGTCTGTATTTTTAAGAATAGACTTAAAACTTTCCTTTTTGATAAATCTTATAGTTAGGGCTGGTGCTGGTGTAGACCAGCTCTTAGTTATGCTGCTATAGGCTTAGACTACCGGGGGAACTGGCACCTTGAGCTCCTCTCTCTCTCTCTCTCCCTCTCTCTCCCTCTCTCTCTCTCTCTCTCTCTCTCTCTGCATATACAGTACATCATATTACTGCATGTATCTATCTATAAATCTCAGTCACTAACCACCTACTTTCCTGGGAGCTCTTGAGCTCTCTTAGGCTCCTCAGAGAACAACCCCCCACCGGATTGTTGATGGACGGTTTGCCTCCCCCCACCCCCTTGCTCCCTATCCCTCTTCCTGCATCTTATCCCATCTCTCCCCCTATCCCTTTCCAAGCCCGGCGCAGTCTAGATCAGTGGGCGCGCACTGTAGCTGTTCCCACTCAACGTTCTTGAAGCCAAAATACGCCGCTTACGGGCGCTTCCATATTGCGATTTTGACGTCATTTGGAGCCAGAGTCTGCGCAGTAGGGTCCGGCGGGAGGAGCCCTGGTAACACGCCCCGCCCATTTAGTGTACTGCCCTGATGACTTACGCAGCCCAGCTACGCCGAAAGCGCTCTGCCGGTCTACGATGAAGAAATGTGTAAGTACAACAAACCACCGTATTCAAAGTCTAATATTTAAACACACTGTGTTTTAAAAAATCCCGCTATTTTGATCATTATTGAAAATACGTGAGCTGCTGGGTCCTCTGTTTTTAATGAAATCGTTCTATATTTAATCTATATTTAAGCTAGGTTAGCACCACAGACCGTAGGCTACAGGTGGTAAGATATGTTGTATTCTGTTAGAAACTGGTAGTCTGTAATGTGATTCATGTCTGCTTTTCTAATATATTTAAGTGAACAGTAAATCAATTGTTTTTTGTGTCTTCATTTAGGCAAAGAAGAGATAAAAGCAGCTGGTCTGACATCTTCCACAGAGGTGAAGTGTAAGTTAAAATCATCTGTTAAAAGTTTATATCCTGTGATCTTTATTTAAGTTTCATAAGAGGATTGTAAAAACAAGTTATTGTTAACAATACAGTCTTCTAAAATAAAAATCACACTGAGTCATACACCAGCTAAATGTTAAATAGAAAGGTGATGTTTTCGTTTCCATTTTACAATCAACAGAACCTAAAAATGACTAATTTCAACCTTCGTCTGCACACCTGTTACAGAGGTCAGGCTGGGGTCACATAGTCTGAAGGAACCTCCTCCTTCTTTCACCTGTGCCAGACGCCCTGCTCATCCACTGTGGTAGAAATGACCTTACACCAGCAGCTCTCCCAGATGAAGAGTCCTCTCTGCCATCACCCAGAGGAGCTGATCAACGTCTGCACAACGGAAGAAGGTGGACAGAGTCTGGAGCTTTGTGACAGTGAGAAGGTGGACAGAGTCTGGAGCTTTGTGACAGTGAGAAGGTGGACAGAGTCTGGAGCTTTGTGACAGTGAGAAGGTGGACAGAGTCTGGAGCTTTGTTACAGTGAACAGTGAGAAGGTGGACAGAGTCTGGAGCTTTGTGACAGTGAACAGTGAGAAGGTGGACAGAGTCTGGAGCTTTGTTACAGTCAACAGTAAGAAGGTGGACAGAGTCTCGAGCTTTGTGACAGTGAACAGTGAGAAGGTGGACAGAGTCTGGAGCTTTGTTACAGTGAACAGTGAGAAGGTGGACAGAGTCTGGAGCTTTGTTACAGTGAACAGTAAGAAGGTGGACAGAGTCTGGAGCTTTGTTACAGTGAACAGTGAGAAGGTGGACAGAGTCTGGAGCTTTGTGACAGTGAACAGTGAGAAGGTGGACAGAGTCTGGAGCTTTGTTACAGTGAGAAGGTGGACAGAGTCTGGAGCTTTGTTACAGTGAACAGTGAACAGTGAGAAGGTGGACAGAGTCTGGAGCTTTGTGACAGTGAACAGTGAGAAGGTGGACAGAGTCTGGAGCTTTGTGACAGTGAACAGTGAGAAGGTGGACAGAGTCTGGAGCTTTGTTACAGTGAACAGTGAGAAGGTGGACAGAGTCTGGAGCTTTGTTACAGTGAACAGTGAGAAGGTGGACAGAGTCTGGAGCTTTGTGACAGTGAACAGTGAGAAGGTGGACAGAGTCTGGTGCTTTGTTACAGTGAACAGTGAGAAGGTGGACAGAGTCTGGAGCTTTGTGACAGTGAACAGTGAGAAGGTGGAAAGAGTCTGGAGCTTTGTTACAGTGAACAGTGAGAAGGTGGACAGAGTCTGGAGCTTTGTGACAGTGAACAGTGAGAAGGTGGACAGAGTCTGGAGCTTTGTTACAGTGAACAGTGAACAGTGAACAGTAAGAAGGTGGACAGAGTCTGGAGCTTTGTTACAGTGAACACTGAGAAGGTGGACAGAGTCTGGAGCTTTGTGACAGTGAACAGTGAACAGTAAGAAGGTGGACAGAGTCTGGAGCTTTGTTACAGTGAACAGTGAGAAGGTGGACAGAGTCTGGTGCTTTGTGACAGTGAAAAGTGAGAAGGTGGACAGAGTCTGGAGCTTTGTTACAGTGAACAGTGAGAAGGTGGACAGAGTCTGGAGCTTTGTGACAGTGAACAGTGAACAGTGAGAAGGTGGACAGAGTCTGGAGCTTTGTTACAGTGAACAGTAAGAAGGTGGACAGAGTCTGGTGCTTTGTTACAGTGAGAAGGTGGACAGAGTCTGGAGCTTTGTTACAGTGAACAGTGAGAAGGTGGACAGAGTCTGGAGCTTTGTGACAGTGAGAAGGTGGACAGAGTCTGGAGCTTTGTGACAGTGAACAGTGAGAAGGTGGACAGAGTCTGGAGCTTTGTGACAGTGAGAAGGTGGACAGAGTCTGGAGCTTTGTGACAGTGAACAGTGAGAAGGTGGACAGAGTCTGGAGCTTTGTTACAGTGAACAGAGAGAAGGTGGACAGAGTCTGGAGCTTTGTTACAGTGAACAGTGAGAAGGTGGACAGAGTCTGGAGCTTTGTTACAGTGAACAGTGAACAGAGTCTGGAGCTTTGTTACAGTGAGAAGGTGGACAGAGTCTGGAGCTTTGTTACAGTGAACAGTGAGAAGGTGGACAGAGTCTGGAGCTTTGTTACAGTGAGAAGGTGGACAGAGTCTGGAGCTTTGTTACAGTGAACAGTGAGAAGAGAACAGTAAGAAGGTGGACAGAGTCTGGAGCTTTGTTACAGTGAACAGTGAGAAGGTGGACAGAGTCTGGAGCTTTGTTACAGTGAACAGTGAGAAGGTGGACAGAGTCTGGAGCTTTGTGACAGTGAACAGTGAACAGTGAGAAGGTGGACAGAGTCTGGAGCTTTGTTACAGTGAACAGTGAGAAGGTGGACAGAGTCTGGAGCTTTGTGACAGTGAACAGTGAGAAGGTGGACAGAGTCTGGAGCTTTGTTACAGTGAACAGTGAGAAGGTGGACAGAGTCTGGAGCTTTGTTACAGTGAACAGTGAGAAGGTGGACAGAGTCTGGTGCTTTGTTACAGTGAACAGTGAGAAGGTGGACAGAGTCTGGAGCTTTGTTACAGTGAACAGTGAGAAGGTGGACAGAGTCTGGTGCTTTGTTACAGTGAACAGTGAGAAGGTGGACAGAGTCTGGAGCTTTGTGACAGTGAACAGTGAACAGTGAGAAGGTGGACAGAGTCTGGAGCTTTGTGACAGTGAACAGTAAGAAGGTGGACAGAGTCTGGTGCTTTGTTACAGTGAGAAGGTGGACAGAGTCTGGAGCTTTGTTACAGTGAACAGTGAACAGTGAGAAGGTGGACAGAGTCTGGAGCTTTGTTACAGTGAACAGTGAGAAGGTGGACAGAGTCTGGAGCTTTGTGACAGTGAACAGTGAGAAGGTGGACAGAGTCTGGAGCTTTGTGACAGTGAACAGTGAGAAGGTGGACAGAGTCTGGAGCTTTGTTACAGTGAACAGTGAGAAGGTGGACAGAGTCTGGAGCTTTGTAACAGTGAACAGTGAGAAGGTGGACAGAGTCTGGTGCTTTGTTACAGTGAACAGTGAGAAGGTGGACAGAGTCTGGTGCTTTGTTACAGTGAACAGTGAGAAGGTGGACAGAGTCTGGTGCTTTGTTACAGTGAACAATGAGAAGGTGGACAGAGTCTGGAGCTTTGTGACAGTGAACAGTAAGAAGGTGGACAGAGTCTGGTGCTTTGTTACAGTGAGAAGGTGGACAGAGTCTGGAGCTTTGTTACAGTGAACAGTGAACAGTAAGAAGGTGGACAGAGTCTGGAGCTTTGTTACAGTGAACACTGAGAAGGTGGACAGAGTCTGGAGCTTTGTGACAGTGAACAGTGAACAGTAAGAAGGTGGACAGAGTCTGGTGCTTTGTTACAGTGAGAAGGTGGACAGAGTCTGGAGCTTTGTTACAGTGAACAGTGAGAAGGTGAACAGAGTCTGGAGCTTTGTTACAGTGAGAAGGTGGACAGAGTCTGGAGCTTTGTTACAGTGAACAGTGAGAAGGTGGACAGAGTCTGGAGCTTTGTGACAGTGAACAGTGAGAAGGTGGACAGAGTCTGGAGCTTTGTTACAGTGAGAAGGTGGACAGAGTCTGGAGCTTTGTTACAGTGAACAGTGAGAAGGCGGACAGAGTCTGGAGCTTTGTTACAGTGAACAGTGAGAAGGAGGACAGAGTCTGGAGCTTTGTGACAGTGAACAGTGAGAAGGTGGACAGAGTCTGGAGCTTTGTTACAGTGAACAGTGAACAGAGTCTGGAGCTTTGTTACAGTGAGAAGGTGGACAGAGTCTGGAGCTTTGTTACAGTGAACAGTGAGAAGGCGGACAGAGTCTGGAGCTTTGTTACAGTGAGAAGGTGGACAGAGTCTGGAGCTTTGTGACAGTGAACAGTGAACAGTGAGAAGGTGGACAGAGTCTGGAGCTTTGTTACAGTGAACAGTGAACAGTGAGAAGGTGGACAGAGTCTGGAGCTTTGTTACAGTGAACAGTGAGAAGGTGGACAGAGTCTGGTGCTCTGTGACAGTGAACAGTGAGAAGGTGGACAGAGTCTGGAGCTTTGTTACAGTGAACAGTGAGAAGGTGGACAGAGTCTGGAGCTTTGTGACAGTGAGAAGGTGGACAGAGTCTGGAGCTTTGTGACAGTGAACAGTGAGAAGGTGGACAGAGTCTGGAGCTTTGTGACAGTGAGAAGGTGGACAGAGTCTGGAGCTTTGTTACAGTGAACAGTGAGAAGGTGGACAGAGTCTGGAGCTTTGTGACAGTGAACAGTGAGAAGGTGGACAGAGTCTGGAGCTTTGTTACAGTGAACAGTGAGAAGGTGGACAGAGTCTGGAGCTTTGTTACAGTGAACAGTGAGAAGGTGGACAGAGTCTGGAGCTTTGTTACAGTGAACAGTAAGAAGGTGGACAGAGTCTGGAGCTTTGTTACAGTGAACAGTGAGAAGGTGGACAGAGTCTGGAGCTTTGTTACAGTGAACAGTGAACAGAGTCTGGAGCTTTGTTACAGTGAGAAGGTGGACAGAGTCTGGAGCTTTGTTACAGTGAACAGTGAGAAGGTGGACAGAGTCTGGAGCTTTGTTACAGTGAACAGTGAGAAGGTGGACAGAGTCTGGAGCTTTGTGACAGTGAACAGTGAACAGTGAACAGTAAGAAGGTGGACAGAGTCTGGAGCTTTGTTACAGTGAACAGTGAGAAGGTGGACAGAGTCTGGAGCTTTGTTACAGTGAACAGTGAGAAGGTGGACAGAGTCTGGAGCTTTGTGACAGTGAACAGTGAGAAGGTGGACAGAGTCTGGAGCTTTGTTACAGTGAACAGTGAGAAGGTGGACAGAGTCTGGAGCTTTGTTACAGTGAGAAGGTGGACAGAGTCTGGAGCTTTGTGACAGTGAACAGTGAACAGTGAGAAGGTGGACAGAGTCTGGAGCTTTGTTACAGTGAACAGTGAGAAGGTGGACAGAGTCTGGTGCTTTGTTACAGTGAACAGTGAGAAGGTGGACAGAGTCTGGAGCTTTGTGACAGTGAACAATGAGAAGGTGGACAGAGTCTGGAGCTTTGTGACAGTGAACAGTGAGAAGGTGGACAGAGTCTGGTGCTTTGTTACAGTGAGAAGGTGGACAGAGTCTGGAGCTTTGTAACAGTGAACAGTGAACAGTGAGAATGTGGACAGAGTCTGGAGCTTTGTTACAGTGAACAGTGAGAAGGTGGACAGAGTCTGGAGCTTTGTGACAGTGAACAGTGAGAAGGTGGACAGAGTCTGGAGCTTTGTGACAGTGAACAGTGAGAAGGTGGACAGAGTCTGGAGCTTTGTTACAGTGAACAGTGAGAAGGTGGACAGAGTCTGGTGCTTTGTTACAGTGAGAAGGTGGACAGAGTCTGGAGCTTTGTAACAGTGAACAGTGAACAGTGAGAATGTGGACAGAGTCTGGAGCTTTGTTACAGTGAACAGTGAGAAGGTGGACAGAGTCTGGAGCTTTGTGACAGTGAACAGTGAGAAGGTGGACAGAGTCTGGAGCTTTGTGACAGTGAACAGTGAGAAGGTGGACAGAGTCTGGAGCTTTGTTACAGTGAACAGTGAGAAGGTGGACAGAGTCTGGAGCTTTGTAACAGTGAACAGTGAGAAGGTGGACAGAGTCTGGTGCTTTGTTACAGTGAACAGTGAGAAGGTGGACAGAGTCTGGTGCTTTGTTACAGTGAACAATGAGAAGGTGGACAGAGTCTGGAGCTTTGTGACAGTGAACAGTAAGAAGGTGGACAGAGTCTGGTGCTTTGTTACAGTGAGAAGGTGGACAGAGTCTGGAGCTTTGTTACAGTGAACAGTGAACAGTGAGAAGGTGGACAGAGTCTGGAGCTTTGTTACAGTGAACAGTGAGAAGGTGGACAGAGTCTGGAGCTTTGTTACAGTGAACAGTGAGAAGGTGGACAGAGTCTGGAGCTTTGTTACAGTGAACAGTGAACAGTGAGAAGGTGGACAGAGTCTGGAGCTTTGTGACAGTGAACAGTGAGAAGGTGGACAGAGTCTGGAGCTTTGTTACAGTGAACAGTGAGAAGGTGGACAGAGTCTGGTGCTTTGTTACAGTGAGAAGGTGGACAGAGTCTGGAGCTTTGTAACAGTGAACAGTGAACAGTGAGAATGTGGACAGAGTCTGGAGCTTTGTTACAGTGAACAGTGAGAAGGTGGACAGAGTCTGGAGCTTTGTGACAGTGAACAGTGAGAAGGTGGACAGAGTCTGGAGCTTTGTGACAGTGAACAGTGAGAAGGTGGACAGAGTCTGGAGCTTTGTTACAGTGAACAGTGAGAAGGTGGACAGAGTCTGGAGCTTTGTAACAGTGAACAGTGAGAAGGTGGACAGAGTCTGGTGCTTTGTTACAGTGAACAGTGAGAAGGTGGACAGAGTCTGGTGCTTTGTTACAGTGAACAATGAGAAGGTGGACAGAGTCTGGAGCTTTGTGACAGTGAACAGTGAGAAGGTGGACAGAGTCTGGAGCTTTGTTACAGTGAACAGTGAACAGTGAGAAGGTGGACAGAGTCTGGAGCTTTGTTACAGTGAACAGTGAGAAGGTGGACAGAGTCTGGAGCTTTGTTACAGTGAACAGTGAACAGTGAGAAGGTGGACAGAGTCTGGAGCTTTGTTACAGTGAACAGTGAGAAGGTGGACAGAGTCTGGAGCTTTGTTACAGTCAACAGTGAGAAGGTGGACAGAGTCTGGTGCTTTGTGACAGTGAACAGTGAGAAGGTGGACAGAGTCTGGTGCTTTGTAACAGTGAACAGTGAGAAGGTGGACAGAGTCTGGAGCTTTGTTACAGTGAACAGTGAGAAGGCGGACAGAGTCTGGAGCTTTGTTACAGTGAACAGTGAACAGTGAGAAGGTGGACAGAGTCTGGAGCTTTGTAACAGTGAACAGTGAACAGTGAGAAGGTGGACAGAGTCTGGAGCTTTGTTACAGTGAACAGTGAGAAGGTGGACAGAGTCTGGAGCTTTGTGACAGTGAACAGTGAGAAGGTGGACAGAGTCTGGAGCTTTGTGACAGTGAACAGTGAGAAGGTGGACAGAGTCTGGTGCTTTGTAACAGTGAACAGTGAGAAGGTGGACAGAGTCTGGAGCTTTGTTACAGTGAACAGTGAGAAGGCGGACAGAGTCTG
Source organism: Labrus mixtus (assembly GCF_963584025.1). Classification (NCBI taxonomy): domain Eukaryota; kingdom Metazoa; phylum Chordata; class Actinopteri; order Labriformes; family Labridae; genus Labrus; species Labrus mixtus. Next base: position 28,142,514 of record NC_083626.1, read on the forward strand.
GAGCTTTGTTACAGTGAACAGTGAACAGTGAGAAGGTGGACAGAGTCTGGAGCTTTGTAACAGTGAACAGTGAACAGTGAGAAGGTGGACAGAGTCTGGAGCTTTGTTACAGTGAACAGTGAGAAGGTGGACAGAGTCTGGAGCTTTGTGACAGTGAACAGTGAGAAGGTGGACAGAGTCTGGAGCTTTGTGACAGTGAACAGTGAGAAGGTGGACAGAGTCTGGTGCTTTGTTACAGTGAACAGTGAGAAGGTGGACAGAGTCTGGAGCTTTGTGACAGTGAACAATGAGAAGGTGGACAGAGTCTGGAGCTTTGTGACAGTGAACAGTAAGAAGGTGACAGAGTCTGGTGCTTTGTTACAGTGAGAAGGTGGACAGAGTCTGGAGCTTTGTTACAGTGAACAGTGAACAGTGAGAAGGTGGACAGAGTCTGGAGCTTTGTTACAGTGAACAGTGAGAAGGTGGACAGAGTCTGGAGCTTTGTTACAGTGAACAGTGAACAGTGAGAAGGTGGACAGAGTCTGGAGCTTTGTTACAGTGAACAGTGAGAAGGTGGACAGAGTCTGGAGCTTTGTTACAGTGAACAGTGAGAAGGTGGACAGAGTCTGGAGCTTTGTTACAGTGAACAATAAGAAGGTGGACAGAGTCTGGTGCTTTGTTACAGTGAACAGTAAGAAGGTGGACAGAGTCTGGTGCTTTGTTACAGTGAACAGTGAGAAGGTGGACAGAGTCTGGAGCTTTGTTACAGTGAGAAGGTGGACAGAGTCTGGAGCTTTGTTACAGTGAACAGTGAGAAGGTGGACAGAGTCTGGAGCTTTGTTACAGTGAACAGTGAGAAGGTGGACAGAGTCTGGAGCTTTGTGACAGTGAACAGTGAACAGTGAACAGTAAGAAGGTGGACAGAGTCTGGAGCTTTGTTACAGTGAACAGTGAACAGTGAGAAGGTGGACAGAGTCTGGAGCTTTGTTACAGTGAACAGTGAGAAGGTGGACAGAGTCTGGAGCTTTGTTACAGTGAACAGTGAGAAGGTGGACAGAGTCTTGTGCTTTGTGACAGTGAACAGTGAACAGTGAGAAGGTGGACAGAGTCTGGAGCTTTGTTACAGTGAACAGTGAGAAGGTGGACAGAGTCTGGAGCTTTGTTACAGTGAACAGTGAGAAGGTGGACAGAGTCTTGTGCTTTGTGACAGTGAACAGTGAACAGTGAGAAGGTGGACAGAGTCTTGTGCTTTGTAACAGTGAACAGTGAACAGTGAGAAGGTGGACAGAGTCTGGTGCTTTGTTACAGTGAACAGTGAGAAGGTGGACAGAGTCTGGAGCTTTGTTACAGTGAACAGTGAGAAGGTGGACAGAGTCTGGAGCTTTGTTACAGTGAACAGTGAGAAGGCGGACAGAGTCTGGAGCTTTGTTACAGTGAGAAGGTGGACAGAGTCTGGAGCTTTGTGACAGTGAACAGTGAACAGTGAGAAGGTGGACAGAGTCTGGAGCTTTGTTACAGTGAACAGTGAACAGTGAGAAGGTGGACAGAGTCTGGAGCTTTGTTACAGTGAACAGTGAGAAGGTGGACAGAGTCTGGTGCTCTGTGACAGTGAACAGTGAGAAGGTGGACAGAGTCTGGAGCTTTGTTACAGTGAACAGTGAGAAGGTGGACAGAGTCTGGAGCTTTGTGACAGTGAGAAGGTGGACAGAGTCTGGAGCTTTGTGACAGTGAACAGTGAGAAGGTGGACAGAGTCTGGAGCTTTGTGACAGTGAGAAGGTGGACAGAGTCTGGAGCTTTGTTACAGTGAACAGTGAGAAGGTGGACAGAGTCTGGAGCTTTGTGACAGTGAACAGTGAGAAGGTGGACAGAGTCTGGAGCTTTGTTACAGTGAACAGTGAGAAGGTGGACAGAGTCTGGAGCTTTGTTACAGTGAACAGTGAGAAGGTGGACAGAGTCTGGAGCTTTGTTACAGTGAACAGTAAGAAGGTGGACAGAGTCTGGAGCTTTGTTACAGTGAACAGTGAGAAGGTGGACAGAGTCTGGAGCTTTGTTACAGTGAACAGTGAACAGAGTCTGGAGCTTTGTTACAGTGAGAAGGTGGACAGAGTCTGGAGCTTTGTTACAGTGAACAGTGAGAAGGTGGACAGAGTCTGGAGCTTTGTTACAGTGAACAGTGAGAAGGTGGACAGAGTCTGGAGCTTTGTGACAGTGAACAGTGAACAGTGAACAGTAAGAAGGTGGACAGAGTCTGGAGCTTTGTTACAGTGAACAGTGAGAAGGTGGACAGAGTCTGGAGCTTTGTTACAGTGAACAGTGAGAAGGTGGACAGAGTCTGGAGCTTTGTGACAGTGAACAGTGAGAAGGTGGACAGAGTCTGGAGCTTTGTTACAGTGAACAGTGAGAAGGTGGACAGAGTCTGGAGCTTTGTTACAGTGAGAAGGTGGACAGAGTCTGGAGCTTTGTGACAGTGAACAGTGAACAGTGAGAAGGTGGACAGAGTCTGGAGCTTTGTTACAGTGAACAGTGAGAAGATGGACAGAGTCTGGTGCTTTGTTACAGTGAACAGTGAGAAGGTGGACAGAGTCTGGAGCTTTGTGACAGTGAACAATGAGAAGGTGGACAGAGTCTGGAGCTTTGTGACAGTGAACAGTAAGAAGGTGGACAGAGTCTGGTGCTTTGTTACAGTGAGAAGGTGGACAGAGTCTGGAGCTTTGTAACAGTGAACAGTGAACAGTGAGAATGTGGACAGAGTCTGGAGCTTTGTTACAGTGAACAGTGAGAAGGTGGACAGAGTCTGGAGCTTTGTGACAGTGAACAGTGAGAAGGTGGACAGAGTCTGGAGCTTTGTGACAGTGAACAGTGAGAAGGTGGACAGAGTCTGGAGCTTTGTTACAGTGAACAGTGAGAAGGTGGACAGAGTCTGGAGCTTTGTAACAGTGAACAGTGAGAAGGTGGACAGAGTCTGGTGCTTTGTTACAGTGAACAGTGAGAAGGTGGACAGAGTCTGGAGCTTTGTTACAGTGAACAGTGAGAAGGTGGACAGAGTCTGGAGCTTTGTGACAGTGAACAGTGAGAAGGTGGACAGAGTCTGGAGCTTTGTGACAGTGAACAGTGAGAAGGTGGACAGAGTCTGGTGCTTTGTTACAGTGAACAATGAGAAGGTGGACAGAGTCTGGAGCTTTGTGACAGTGAACAGTAAGAAGGTGGACAGAGTCTGGTGCTTTGTTACAGTGAGAAGGTGGACAGAGTCTGGAGCTTTGTTACAGTGAACAGTGAACAGTGAGAAGGTGGACAGAGTCTGGAGCTTTGTTACAGTGAACAGTGAGAAGGTGGACAGAGTCTGGAGCTTTGTTACAGTGAACAGTGAACAGTGAGAAGGTGGACAGAGTCTGGAGCTTTGTTACAGTGAACAGTGAGAAGGTGGACAGAGTCTGGAGCTTTGTGACAGTGAACAGTGAGAAGGTGGACAGAGTCTGGAGCTTTGTTACAGTGAACAGTGAGAAGGTGGACAGAGTCTGGTGCTTTGTAACAGTGAACAGTGAGAAGGTGGACAGAGTCTGGAGCTTTGTTACAGTGAACAGTGAGAAGGCGGACAGAGTCTGGAGCTTTGTGACAGTGAACAGTGAGAAGGTGGACAGAGTCTGGTGCTTTGTAACAGTGAACAGTGAGAAGGTGGACAGAGTCTGGAGCTTTGTTACAGTGAACAGTGAGAAGGCGGACAGAGTCTGGAGCTTTGTTACAGTGAACAGTGAACAGTGAGAAGGTGGACAGAGTCTGGAGCTTTGTAACAGTGAACAGTGAACAGTGAGAAGGTGGACAGAGTCTGGAGCTTTGTTACAGTGAACAGTGAGAAGGTGGACAGAGTCTGGAGCTTTGTGACAGTGAACAGTGAGAAGGTGGACAGAGTCTGGCGCTTTGTGACAGTGAACAGTGAGAAGGTGGACAGAGTCTGGTGCTTTGTTACAGTGAACAGTGAGAAGGTGGACAGAGTCTGGAGCTTTGTTACAGTGAGAAGGTGGACAGAGTCTGGAGCTTTGTTACAGTGAGAAGGTGGACAGAGTCTGGAGCTTTGTTACAGTGAACAGTGAGAAGGTGGACAGAGTCTGGAGCTTTGTTACAGTGAACAGTGAGAAGGTGGACAGAGTCTGGAGCTTTGTTACAGTGAGAAGGTGGACAGAGTCTGTGAATTTACTATTCACAAAGAGAGTTACGCAAGATCAGCGGCTGTCAATCATCGTCAAATATGACGTAAAATCCCGTTTTTCAACCTTAAATAACTTATTTAAAACAAACTTCACAGAAAAATGAGCACTTGAATACAATGTAGGGTGATAATAACTAATGATCACAGCAGAGTTTAGGTTTGGAAAAAACGTGACGAGTATTTTAGCTTTACAGTTTGACCCACATCCCGTCTGTTATCATTGAGGAGGCGGGGTTTATGACCTATACTGCAGCCAGTCAGCAGGGGGAGCTCTAAAAATAAAAGCTTCACTAGACCGGGGACCTTGTCCCGTCCATTATTTTTACAGTCTATGGTCTAGGCCTGTGAAGGCTGTTTCATCATGAGCCGGGGATCCGGCCGAAGATTTCTTGATCTTAGTCTTTAATAAGACAGTTTCTTCTTACCACTGTAACTTTTGCTGCTTTGCTAAAGTGCTCATGATAGAAAGGCCGGATCTTTGTAACATAACAATGAGTAAGGTCTTTTACCTGCTTTATGTAACATAACAATGAGTAAGGTCTTTTACCTGCTTTATGTAACATAACAATGAGTAAGGTCTTTTACCTGCTTTATGTAACATAACAATGAGTAAGGTCTTTTACCTGCTTTTTGTAACATAACAATGAGTAAGGTCTTTTACCTGCTTCTTGTAACATAACAATGAGTAAGGTCTTTTACCTGCTTCTTGTAACATAACAATGAGTAAGGTCTTTTACCTGCTTCTTGTAACATAACAATAAGTAAGGTCTTTTACCTGCTTCATGTAACATAACAATGAGTAAGGTCTTTTACCTGCTTTATGTAACATAACAATGAGTAAGGTCTTTTACCTGCTTTATATAACATAACAATGAGTAAGGTCTTTTACCTGCTTTATGTAAAGTGTCTCGAGATAACACTTGTTATGAGTTGACGCTATAAAAATAAAAATTGATTGATTGATTGATAATTAGCCGCAAGGGGTCGTTCGCTTAAATGCAGTTGGTTGGTAATGGTATCCATAGTTACGCTCATCACGCTGTCGTTACGTGTAGGCGTTAACCGTTACGCCGTGACGTCTTAAAAACGGTTCTTCCGCTGCCGGTAGAGTGAACGTGAAGTGCCAAGACGAAGGTAAGAAAAGCAGAAGTGGCGAATAACGAGAGGTCTTTTTTATAACTCAGAGTCACAGCCGACATAAATAAAACCACCGTGAAGGCAAATCAACTCCAGGTACGGTGACCGGCTCCTGAACACGGAGACATTTGACGTTATTTACCGGCATGTGAAACGGCGAGCGTCGCCTCTGTTAGCCCCGCTGTGGCTAGCTGGTGATTAGCAGGAACATCACCGGGATGTGGCCGTTTGCATCCGAGTTAAACCCACCTCGGAGTCGTTAACTGTTTGTCCCACTTCTGTGAGTTTAAATCAGTTTAAGTGACGTTTCAAACTTCTCGTTTCTGTAAGTTTGTCTCGTTTGTCGGAAGCTAACGGCAGCTAGCGGGCTGCTCGCTCGGTTCAGGGCGGGGAAAACGTCCTCCTGCCTCTGACTAAAACTGTCACAAATGAGCCGGTGATCGTGTTTAGCCAGCGATTATTAACGTTTTCAGTTAATACCACATCTTCGACGATAATACCAGTAAAGTTTCCGCTACTTTTACCGGTTATCAGACGGTAACGGTTCAGTTTAGTGTGAGTAGCCTCCACACCGCTAAGCTAGTTAAGCTATTTAGGCAGCTAACGGGGCCTTCATGTTCTCCCAAAATGATCGGAAAATTTTGTCTTTCACAAATTATGTCGGAATCACAACTTTAACTGTTGAAAGCATAGGAAGAGGCTGTCAGTATTAGTTGCTGACAATGATTAAATTGTATATATATATATATGCTACAAATGTCATGTTGTTATCTTAATGACTACTTGCAGCTCGTGGACACAGAACAACGGTAATTAAATGCACCTTGCAGAACTGTTTCAAAACGGGTGGTCTTGTTTCTGGGGACAGATATGTCATAAAAAACGTATCTTAAATTCGTATTAATTAAATACAGACTCACGGTCCAGATAAGACATGAACACTAAAAGACGCATTTTCATTACCTGCGTTAATATGTCCTGTGACCCGTGTTTGGCTCTTTCGTGTCTGCAGAGGATTTTAAAGGGTGGGTAGAAAATTCAGCAGCATACAGTGTTTCTGTCATATTCTTACATTGTCCTGCGAGGTGCAGGCATGCGTTTCTCGGCAGTTGGGATGTCCAAGCAGGACGTGAATGCAGCATGAGTTGCCTGCCTGTTGGCTAACCGCCGCTACCGTTAGCTTCTACGTTTCTAACCGGGCCCAGTTTCATTGATCCAGCCGGGACAGTGATACTGAAAACATTACATTCATTACTGGACAATCTAATGATTAGGTTTTAATTAAATATTTAACATTAACGATTTAAACAAAGAGAGGTTCATACATTAATACAAGAGCCATATTTCAGGTCACCATGTAGCATTCTTAAATATAAATAATAATAAATGTAAAAACAACACAAATATATAAAATAGACAATACAATAGATGAATGTATAAGTCAATATATATATTCTAATGATATATGTTATATACAGTTTTAGTTATTGTTTAAGTTACAGTAAGTATTTATATTTAGAGGGTTAAAATTAGAGCTGCATGATTTTAAATAAAACTGATATTGAGATATAGTTTTTATCTGTATACTGTGATGTGAACAATAGAGAAACTCAAACCAGATAAATACTGTCTGCATTATTATGTAAATATTAGACTTGCACGATATCAGAAAATTGTAAAATATCTTTTGCGTTTTAAATTATTTAGCTGTTATATATAATGAAGGCCTTTTTAAGTATTTCCTTACTCATTTAAAAATAAGTATTGATTGGAGTGCCTGGTTTCCTCTCCTTATAACGTTTATCCCCGTTTCCCAAAGAACAATCAGTAATTTATTTATTTTACAATTACTAATCTACCTCAACCACAGTCAGCAACCAGTCAACCCCCCTTTTGTCTACAGGATCAGAAATAGTTAATTAGTCCCGGGGGAGATCTGGTCGTTACAGTTGCCCTTTAAACACAATACAGCTGTAGGAAGTATAGACAGAATCAAATATAAATAGAAGCAACAATCAGTACCAAATCCAGAGTACCTGTGATGTGAAGCTGTGTTATTATTACCTTGTTCAGTATGAAGATAACAAACTGAAGTGCAGTTAATTAACAACATTTTAAAGAGTGCAAATCATCTGTAACTTTTTATTTCTATCAGCTATTCTTCATATTTTACACAATAGGTGTGTTTCTTCAAAAGCCAAAAAAGCACTTAAAAAAAAAAAAAATCCAATGCTGCGAATGCTCTCCTACATTGAAAACAATTTTTAATAAAAGACGCTGGCGCTCAGAAAAAAAGCTATGTGGACACGGGGCCTTACTTAATATAAGGTGCCTAGGTGTTGCCATGGTATCGAAACGGGTGTCAATGTCATTTTAAAATATCATATCGAAGATTAACAGTTTTAGTAGAATGACAGGCCGCTCATATAATTCATTAAAGCGTTAATTTATCCGAATTCATTCAGGTTTTCCCGTTTGAAATAATGTTGAGATACAGGAAATGATCAGGATGTAAACAAACCAACAGAGATGGTACTCAGTAAAAGCAATTTCACACCTGAGGTGTAGACGAGAGAACGTGTAAAATGACTGCACTCATTTTTCACTAACGATAAGGCTCATATTGTTTTGACGTCTTAAACCACTGTTTTGAATAAATTGAGGCCTCAAGGTATTACTTTCAGCTGTTGAGGAAGTAGCTTGCCCTGCCTGCTGTGGAGATGAGCCCGAGCATGAACTGCGAATAAAGGTTTCAGCTGTTACGTAACTTTAGTTTGGTTCTTGAACAATTGGTCCTCTTATTTTTCAGGAAGTCAACAAAGTTCCAGTTTCTAAATGTGATTATTTGCTCCTGTTGTTTTATGTGCTCTTGAACAGTCTGAGGTTTTGGGCTGCTGGGGAAAGTGGGTTTGACCTTTGCAAACTGAACAATACGATCTGAAATACAGTTCAGATAAAGATTAAAGAAACTTCTCAGCAGATTCATCATGATGAGAAAAACTGAGCTGCAGCTTCAGATTAAGCATAGAGAGAAAAGTAACTTCTCTGTTGATGTGGAAATTACCAAACTAGTTTATTGTGAAATTTGTTGTTTAAGAACAGCAGATAAAACTTTCTTCACACTAATGTTTCTCTGCTTTGCGTCCGCAGGTGATTGACCATGGCTGTGAACGTATACTCGACCTCAGTGACCAGCGATAATTTAAGTCGCCACGACATGTTGGAGTGGATCAATGAGTCTCTACAGATGAACCTCACCAAGATAGAAATGTTGTGCTCAGGTAAGTTCTGTTTCATTAACAGATAGTTGTCAGACGTCCTGAAACAGCCTGATGGTCTGTAAGCGTGATGATATTTAACGAGTGTGCGGTGTTGGGGATCAAGTAGGGCAGTCGTCGCTGAGTGTGGTGACAATGAAACACTGAAGCTTTTATTATTATCACACGAGAATAATGAAACATCCATGAAGTTAAATGCTTTGTTTCATCAAAGGTGCAGCTTTGATTAAACTTGTAGCTGTAATTAATCACAGTCAGCAAACTGCACACCCTGTTTTTATGTTAACTATACTGAAGGTGAGGGATGTATCAGATAAACTATGATCAAGACCTTTAAAGATGTCCGTTTCCTGTGCTTCATTGGCCCATACGTTCATCAATCAGGGTTCATCCTGTACTGGTAGAGTACCTGCTCTTAGGTCTAAAGCTGACAACACAGTAGACCATTCTCAAATCTTAACCGATTTTTTTTTTTTTTTTAAATATTCAGAAATCGTTAATATCAAACATATTGGATGTTTAAGATTCCATATCAGGGAGGTTCCGACTCTCTGGGGAGCAGTAAAAACAATCGTAGTGACGCCTCACACTTGAGGATTCTTTGGGGCCGACCCGCCTTGAATCGGGCCAGGCCCTCCCGATCGTTGTGTGGGGGTAAAAATCAAGCCCAAAATTGGGATTTAAATGGTCTAGTTGGGGGTTGCTTAACCTAACCACGGGGGACGTAATGTCGACCCAAAACAGTCCTTCAAACAATAAATTTAGAACCACGACAGATCTCAGTGCAAACACAAGACAAAGGAGAGGGCTCCTTCTATTTCTCAAAACTTTGAAGGAGTTCTACTGATCTGAACAATTTGACAGTAACAAGCAGCCTGAACCTTGACCTCTAGTTGCTTCTCTTTTTTTGATGAATGCATGAAGCAAAACCTGCAAGGCTGGTGCTGCAAGATAGATCAGCTGTGGCTGGTGTAGGACGGGCTGTGAAGCAGTTGAAGAGAAGATGCATCTGCAAAAGTTTCAATAAACGGAGACACAGTGCGTCAAAATATAAACAGCATATATGGTGACCTTATCTGACATATAAGAGAAGTGTCACAGAGCTACAAAGTGTATTTACAATATCAAATCTAACAACGTGTGACGGAGGCCTCCTGTAGGAACACGTCGTCTTATTTCCTGACTCTGTTGAACTGCCAACATCCTTCAGTCCGTTATTAAACACATGTCTACATGCAGGTATTGTACATTTCCAGATTTTTTTCTCTGGCTTGTTAATATCCAAGTCTTTTTTGTGTGTAATAAAAGGCGTGTCAGAGCAGTGACTGCCTGCAGAGCTTGTCCCTTTAATCCCCGGTTGAAAGATATATTCATCAAAAGGGTTTTCTTTCAGTGGTATATAAAATAAATTATATCTAAATCTTGTGTTTTGAAGGGGAAGTACCTTCAACTAAAGTAAAGGATTTTCTTTTTACCATCGATTGTCTGGTTCCCCTTTCATCTCCAGACTGAGTGTGTTCATGGACTGGAGTGTCCCGGTTATGAGCCTCATCCTGGTTTTGATCATATTCAGGATATGGTGTTTCCATGCACACACAGAAACCTGGTTATTCATCCCTGTATACATTATAACTAATAGTATTCCGGCTCTGTGAGGATTATTTTTAACAAAACAAACTGTGGCGTCCTGTAGACTGGTCACCACAGACTTGAATAGGTCATCATTTCAATGCTTTCTCTCATCTAAACTTCCAATTATATTTAATTCTTTCATCACTAAAAAACGTCCGGTTTCTAAAAGTCAGGATAAGGGCTTATCCCGATTTTCCTGAAATCAGGATATAATGTGTACATCAAACCGGGATACTGAAGTCCATGTCAACGTACTCGATGAAGGATGTACCACTACGATCATTCTCAGATTTCTTTGGACAATGAGTGCAGCTACACAGCAAGCTTTTTATTAAATACAAAAATCAGACGACGCTTGATGATGTGTTCAGTGGTATTAGGGTTTGTGTTGTTTCAAAGTTGGCATTATGGCTGCTTTGTTCTTTGTTTTTCTTTTACATTGAAGGCATTTGCTGATTTTAAACATACAGCAAACACTCCGTCCCTCCCTCTATCTGAGACATCAAAGGACTTGATATATGAAATATAAACTTTTGCTACTTTCTGTGTTTTTTTTTTCTCCAGGTGGTGCATACTGCCAGTTCATGGACATGCTGTTTCCCAACTCAGTGCCTCTGAAGAGAGTTAAATTTGGTGCCAAGCTGGAGCATGAATACATCCATAATTACAAGCTCCTGCAGCTGTCCTTCAAAAAGATGGCAGTAGACAAGGTAAGTTTAAAAAAAAACCTTCAAATGAATTATGAAGTTCAGTTCTGTTAACTTTTCCAACAGATTAGGTCGAGCTCGCTCACAATGTGATGTATCATCTGCACCTCATGATCTCACCGACTCGCTGCTTTAGTCCAAAAATGTTGCCTTGTGATATTTAAAGCTGCAGAGTGCTGTTGGAGGAACGTCAAACATAAAAACCCTAAAGGGAAAAAAAAAATACAGCGTTGTATATGAGCTGTGAAATCTTGACTAGCTTCGAGTTATTTTAGCTTCAAAATTACAATTTCAACAACAAATGTATCAGATCTTAGAAGCCTTAAGAGTTTGAAACTGATACTATGTGAAGAGGAAACTATTCACAGCTGATTGTTCAAACAGAGCTTCATGTCATGTTTTAATAGTAACATCATCTGTTGTTCCTTCCTGCTGCGTGACGCGTCGGCCCCTCCCAACCAGCTGAGCTGATCTGATCTGATCATGAGTCACTTTGTCAGCTCGTCTTTCACTCTGCCTTCTGTTCTGTTTCCTCAGCGTATGTCTGTTTAATAAACATTACTCAAATTCAGTGCCCAAAATTCAAATTCAATACTTGTGTGTCGGCGCAGGCGGGTTCACCTAGCATTTAGTTCACCTAGCATGAGCACATGTTTTATTTGAAATACTCAAAGTTCAGCTGCTGCCTCGTAAACAGAGGCGTGTATCAGAGGAGACGCTCAGTTGATCCCACAGGGAGACATTTGATGTGTCCGTCTAGGTTAGCAGTTTTACTTTTCTATCACATCACTCTCCCTCTTCTCTCTCTCACAAGTCTACCAATGTTAAACTGTAAGAGGAAATAAAGGCTATAAATCAAAACATTTTCAAATCTGACTTGAGTTAAAACAATAAAATATTCCCATTTTAGTATCGATAAGTACCAAAGTTTAAGCTTCAGTCAAAATTTGAACCAAAAGTTTCCTCAAGCAAAAGAGAGAGCCGCTGTGGTCCATTCAGATCCAAATCCTGACACTTCTCAGAAAGATGCCAAACTTGTTTTCTTCATTTGCGGTGATTAGGACGTCAGCTTTTGTTGCCATGGTTTGGAAACAGTATTGATAGTGTTTGATTTGAACTAGTATCATGTGGAAGAATACAATTCTGGTATTTCTGACAGCCCTGTAAAGCAGTCTCTTCTGAAGTTAAATCATTTTGAACCCTCTGCAGATCAGAACAACTTGTCTCAGTGTTTGTTGTCAGAAGGCCAGCGCACATTAATCCAGGGCTGGGCAGATGCAGCTTAGTCATCATTTGTATTTAGACTGAACATGCAGCAGCCTGCAGGACTATCGATGGAGCTCCTATAACTTATTCATGGGACAGCTTCCTTCCTGCTGTCCGGCTCTCTTAACTCTTCACTGCAGATGTGCGCTTCTGTGTCTGAAGCGCCTGCACAGTGCGACGTGTGTTACAGACACTCGAACATGTTTGGCACATCAGTGTGCTGCCCTTCAGAGTTATAAACCCCGGCATTGTGTCGGCAGGTTGGACTTTGGCCTCGTTGGAGCTTTGTGAGCGAGTATTGTACGATGATGTCGGCTTCCTCCACTGCTGATTAATCGTGTTCACTGCTGAGCTTGTTTGTTTTTGTTTTAACGCTGACACTTCTTATTCTGGACAGATTTGTGTTTAATGCACCGAGGAGAGCAGTTGTTGTTTTATTGAACAACTGGTGAACACTGTGGAGCGTTAAGGTTTTCCCTCAGGAGTTCCTGTAACTGCTCGTTGTTTAAATAAGCAACTGAACCGCATCCTAACAAGTTTTCTGTGTCAACTTTAAAGTCAATTATGTGTCAACAGCTTCTTCAGTTAATGCAGAATGAATAGTTTAAGGTTTTAAAAGTTTTGTTTCATGAAGCGGTGTCAGGTCCTTAAAAGGTTTGAGTGTAGAGATGAGTATGTATGCCCCTGTAGTGACAGTGATACTGAACATGTCATGACACCAGACAGAAGAACTCATAACAGAGAAATGAAAGCTTGTTAAACACGATGCACGCCCGCACATCCTGGTCTTTACTCTCCCTCTCTGCGTGTTCTTCCAGATCATTCCAGTAGACAAACTGGTGAAGGGGAAGTTCCAGGACAACTTTGAGTTCGTTCAGTGGTTCAAGAAGTTCTTTGACGCCAACTACGATGGAAAGGAGTACGACCCGGTGGAGGCGAGGCAGGGCCAGGACGCCATGCCCCAAGGACCCTCCCTGTCAGCGCTCAACAAACCCCCCAAGAAGGCCCTCAGTCAAGGTCAGAGCTGTGGTTAGTCTGCTGGGTCGGACCGTTTGAAACTGCTTTGGGACTTGTTTATGAACGTCTTTATTTGTGTGTCCTCAGCTCCTCAGAGGCCGCCTGTCGCCAAGGTAGCGCCCAAGTTGTCTAACGTCAGCGCGAGGAAGCCGGGGATGGGAGGAGGCGACGAGGAGAGGGCGGAGCTTATTAACGAGGTTAGCATAACGCATAACACCAGCTAGCAAATATTCTAATGTGACAATCATTAGTGTTTGTGTCGTCATGGAGGAGTGGAGACAAAACTTCTTTACTTTCTTCCAAGATGGACATGCTGAAGTCGACCATTCAGGACATGGAGAAGGAGAGAGATTTTTATTTTGGTAAGCTGAGGAACATCGAGCTGATCTGCCAGGAGAAGGAAGGAGAGGGCGACCCGACACTGCAGAGGATCATCGACATCCTCTACGCCACAGATGTGAGCCTGAAACCTGTTTTTAATAAGAGGCGTTAACGCTGTTAGGAGAGTGAGGTGATGCTGTAGAGCGACAAGTTGATGGTTTATTTAAATGATGAAAGTTACAGAGAGAAAAAAACAACAAAATGACTCAATAAAAAAATGTTTTTCAGACAGAACATTATTTAGAATGACGTCTTGAAGGAAGACTGTGCGACATGTTCCACATAAATAAATCATCTGAGTCCTGACTGTCTACAATGAGGGAGAAGCTCAAGTCCTGCTGGCTGTGTTGCTGTCAGAGCCGTGTTTACATGGACGGGACGGCCGGCTCCTCCCCTTGTGTATAAAAGCTGTTTTAGTCAAGAACTAGAGAGAAGAAGAAGAACATACTCACTGATTATTTGGATGTTAGTAAGAGTTTTTAGATCACGCTCATTCTGTGTCAGTTTACATGAAATGTGAAGGTACAAGCTAACTAAAGAGCGCTAACATTAGCATGCTAACACAACAATGCAGACCACAGGCAATCACATCGAGCAAAGGACAATTTTGTCTGCAGTATGGAGGAGGCGTGGCCTAACAGCAGTTTGTTTTGGTTTCATGCTGGTGCTTAAGGGCGACACCTACTGGATCAGAAAGTCGCACATTCTTCCTCTAAATTCATCTAAAAACATGATGTTTTTAAACACAGATCAATCTGTGAACAATCCTTAAGAGTTTACAGTTTGTGAGGAACTACCAGCCTTATCTTTAAAGCCCCCCCCCCAAAACAAAATGTTGTGATCTGTTCTTAGCTCAGTACTGGATTAAAGCCCATTTGTTCTGCTCTTAACAACTGCTGATGCCGTTGTGAATTCCTGCAGAGGAATGGCATGCGGCTCCCTCACTGAGGCTGAACGCTGACTGTGGGTGTGATAACTGTACTGACCCCTCCCGTGACCTGTATGGAGAAAACCAGATCTAAACTGTTATGTACTGAACTCTGAGGAAGGCTTTAGATGAGGAGCTGTGTTGTGATCGTTAAACTGCACTAAAGCCTACACTCGCACTTTCTGTCTGTCGTTGAACCTGCAGGAGACAAACTAAAAGTCGCTGAGCTCAGGCCGGGATTCTTGTCTGATGAGCTAACAAGGTGTTTATATGAACCATGAGTGTCACTGTCTGTTTCCATGTGGCCACACCCCCTTAATAAACACCCAATCACACTAATAAATGACCCTTAACAAAACCTAATACGTAACTAACCCGAATAAGAGCTGCCAAAATCGTATTTATACTTGTTAGCATCGATTGATTGATCGGAGTGTTTTAACTTTAGTGTCCTAGAAATAAATTCTTAGGGAGAAATAAATTGCTCTTTGAAAAGTTCCTGTGAAGATTTGATGCTTTAGATTTTCCTTACAGAAGAAGACGACGACATCGTCCCCTTTCAGTGTCTTTTTAAATCCATTAGTTATTCCACACTCGGTACGTTTACCTGCACGCTTAAGTTGAGCTTCGGTTCTAGCTCGATCAGAATCAGATTTATTGTCCAGGTGTGCTTACACACACAAGGAATTTAACTTGGGTAAACTTATGTACAGGTACAACATTAAATATCAACAATAAACATAAGAAAAGACTAATATTTACATGACTAAATATGAAACAGTGCAGTGGGGAATAGTGCAAAAAATTAGGAATTTAATCAGATGTCGTCCTTATCCCAGGGAAGAATAGATTTATAGAGAGAAGTATGTCTGACTCCACGTCAGCAGGTGGCGATATTCCCCCGTTCAGCTAGTTACCGTTGGACCTTTGGGTTGACCTATAACGTCAAAAAACAAACAACAAAAAACTGAACTGGAGGCAAACTGGTTGTTTCTTTAAACGGTGAGAAAGACGTTTCTCCTCGTCTGTTCAGACATGTTAGTCTCTCACTCTAGTGCTCGCCATGTTGATCACAGCGTCTTGTTTTCCTCTACGTATTTATGCTAGACGCAGAAACTGTGGAGCGCGCTCACAACGCCTCGACCCTTGACCCCCAGTTGCGTTATCAAGATGCTTTAGTCCAACTTCGAGAAATCTGCGATTTCTATCCATTGATGTCTTCTGCCCTAACACGATGAATCGATCTTTAACGCGTAAACGTACCGAGTGATTTAGGCGTGCAAGACTTCTAACCATCGCTCACTCGTCCTTGTCTGATTTTTTTTTTTTTTTGGTTTCTGGCTCCAAAGAGATGAAGAGCTTGTTGATGAATAAATGGAATCCAGACTCATGTCTCTCTCTCTCTCTCTCAGGATGGTTTCGTGATACCGGACGCTGAGGAGCAGGAGGAGTTTTAATATTCAAGACAGCGAGAAGCTTTCACTCAGACGCCGTGGTCTTCAACCCCGCCTCGAGATCTCTCAACAAGCCAAGACGGCCACTTTGGTTTTATACCCAGCACCAAACGTGATCTCGACTGTTGGTCCCCCTCCCTCCCTCCCTCCACCGACCCGACCCGACCCCCCCCCCCCCCCCCCCCCCCCCCCCCCCGCTGGACTTCCTCCTCCAACCCTCAGCCCCTCCTCTCCTGAAACACCTTTTTAACGATAATCGACGACGCCTCGGTCACTGCCTCTACTTCAAACTCTCCTGTCAGTCTGTGAGAAACCCCCCCTCCCTCACCTGTAACCCCGCCCCTCCCTAAACCAGACCGTGCAGTACCAATCTGGTTTTTGTAATGGACTTCAGTGTGAAAACACGGTGATGTTCTCTGACTGTTTGTAACGTGTGTGTGTGTGTGGTTATGTGTGTGTGTTTAATAATCAGTTTGAAAACAAATCAAACATGAAGAACCTCCTCTGAAGACCCGCCTGTCACGCATCATCACTTTGTCCCAGACCAACCCTGATTGGTTGTTTCTGTGCCTCGCCTGCCGACGCTGACTCTGACTCTTTAGGAGGAAGACGCAGGCACACGAGCGAGTCCAAGGAAGTCCAAACATTCCCAAATAAAACACTCGAGTGTTGCTTCATTTTGATCCAAATTCTGAGGCACATTGAAGTTTTTCTGTTAGCTGCTCTCCCTTTTATTAACGCTAACTACCGATTGTGTGTTTTTGAGAGGATGACATGTTTCTGCCTCGATGCAGCGGGCTTCCAGAATCCCTCCAGTAACGCTGTGAGTCAGATCGCTGAAAGTGTTTCTGGGCTCAGTGAAGCCGATGAAGGGCTCCCAGTTTACCCTGCATCTTCATCCTAAAAAAAGATGTTTTAATGTCACTCCATGTGGGTAGCAACAACTGTTACAATCGTGCAAATGTGTAATTCAGCTCTCGTCCACGTCTCTGCTCAGTGAGGTCCAAATATTCGATACATTTCAACACCACCTGTTTTAAAAAGAATAAAATGTCTGTTATTTTATTGACCAATAGTATTTAAAAAAAGTACAGAAGTTCATATATTCCATTTGACGGCTGCATTAGAGAGACTGCACACTGTGTCCAACTTTCACAAAAGCACGGGCAGCATTGTAGGAACTTGAAAGTTGCCGATGTGTTTGTGCAATTCAGACTGTGCACGAGTTTGACTGCATGATTGAAAAGAACCAATATCCGGTGCCTTGGACTTCTAGTTTTGATGCAGTGGTATCTTATAGTTTAACATTCTGGTATCTTGACGAGCCTTCTGCTCCGTTTAATAAGAAGTCAGTGAACTTTGAACTTTGTAAGTCATGCACCAAAATGTCCTTGGACTCCGCAGGCTTCATTCTGGGACGCCGTGACAGCCGGGTCTTCTCTCTGCCTTTTTCCCCGCCAAGAACACCTTGTTGATTTTTGTCCTGTTCAGCTTCAGAAGAGCTTTTGTAAATGTTATGCTACTGTTTTATCATGTCCCTCCCCCTCCCCCACACTCCATTCTTAAGTCTTTATTTGTCCTGTTTTTCCCTTTTCTTTGTTTTCGGCGCCTGTCAGTCTTTGCACGCTTGTTTCCCCTCGTGTCACTCGACGATTACAACCAGATTTTAATTTGTGTGCTGAAGCCACACCAGTAGAGAAAAAGGGCTCTTCCCTCCCCTCTCCACCTCGCTGTGTTCACATTTCAGGCTTTCCTTAAATGTGCACTTCTTAAATTCCAGCAATGTGGCTTAAACCTTCAAGTTGATGTCAGATTTCTGCGTTTGGCAAAAAGAAACGTGCAAAAACAGTTACAAGCTGCCAAATCACAGGTGATATTTTTGTACGTTCAGTCTTCTGGAACTGTCTGTTTTTAAAGCACATGCACTGTTTTCATACCAGAGGCCCTTAATCTCCCCCCCAGCCCCAAATAAAACTGGTTTCTGACGGGGCGCTGGGCGATCCAAACACTGTGAGCTCTGACTGTCCTCTACATGTAGCCGGACCGATCGAGTCTGCTCTGATTACTGATTTTAGTTTGAAACAAAGTGGGAGCAACGAGTCAAACTTCCACTGAATCTAAATATTCCTTTCTGGGAGTGTAAGACAGGTGTCTCTCTCTCTCTCTCTCTCTCTCTCTCTCCCCCCCCCCCCCCCCCCCCCCCCCCTTCCATCTCTGAGCTCAAAACTCATTGTACGTCGTGGATCTAACCTGAGACCGCTGTACCGTGTCATTCTTTGACATGTTTGTAAGTCATTGAAACACACAGACGATGACATGTTCTTGTTGTAGTACATAACTTTATCGATGGCCTTATTCATAACAGATACTTTTTTTTTTTTTTTTTTTTTTTTTCTTCATAGCTTTGTCTTTTGTTCTACTTTAATGTAAGTCTCTGCTGTTTTTGGACAAATGTTTGTACTGTTAGTCACATTTTTTTTATGTGTTCTCAAAATAAACAACGTTGGAGGTAATGTGGACAGAAGCTGGGATGTGTCGGGGTGAAGCAGATCAACGCGTCCTCCGTCAGAGGGTCGGGTTAGGGTTAGGGGGGGGGGGGATAATTTAAAGGTGGAGTCAGCAAAAATGTTTGTCACAGCTTGTTAAGAAAATGTTCAAACTGAGCCCCTCCCCCTCCTCCTGAGCTTATCACTACCAGAAGCTCTCGCCCACTGCAGGATGTAGTGTGAACGTTTACTGCGAGCTACTTGATAAATTAACTTTTGTTGTAAAAGAAAAAACGATAATTTAGCACACTAGCACAAGCTAACCGCCGGTGTTTGTCACCCGCCTGTCCAACAGGAAGCAGAACAACTCTACGTCTCTTCATAAAACTAACATAATCTGAATTTTTAGAAACAATTTTCACTTATTTCAGAATGAACCCTCTCGTTTAAACTCTCCAAAGTAGTGTTGTAGTCGAGACCACACTAACCGAGACCAAGACAAACCCAAGACCGGAGTGCTCCGAGACAAGACCAAGATATTTAGGGACCGAGACCATGACCATAAATATCACAGAAAAATAATCATGTGTTTAGGGGGCGTGTCACTCATTTAGACCGAAACACCGGGAAGGTTGTAGCCGTAACCCGGGGAATAAAAATCAAACGATACATGAATTAAAGTTATTTGTTCTTTTAAAAAGAGGCGTTTTCATTCTAATCTCAGTAATGACTTGGAACAATATCCTATCAGTGGTGGTCTTAACCGGTCTTGATTTAAAACCTGAAGTCCTCCTAGTCTGAGACCGAGACAAGACCGAGTCAAAATGCATTTGATCGCGATGAGGCAGAGACCTTCATAAATCGGTTTTAAGACAAAGACAGATGATGAGAACTACAACCTTACTCCAAAGAGTGATTTTAAATCTCTTTTTTTTTCCTTCTAAACCGTCTGCCCTTCATAACGGAGATGTGCAAAGTGCCGTAACTTCATCTTTCTTTCTCCTCAAACGCACTGAATTTAAGATCTGACAAACTTCCAGATTTAATTTCAGTCGTCATGTCTTATTCTTTGGTGAATGTTTCAGGATTTAAAACACTGAGATGAGAGAAAATGTAGCATGAAATGATCACACAGAGGAGTCAGATGAATATTTAGTCGTGTTTGAACTCCTGAAGGTAAAGAAACAATAAAAAAAAGAATCTGGCTTCACTCTGCTGTTTGATGATTCACTGAAAATGTGTCCCATTATTAAACGTGATGTTCTGTGAGTTGATTTGTCGAACACCTGACCTTCACCTCAAGCTGCAGCACAGTGAATATGAAAGTTTTATTCTGGAGTCATGCTCTGATTTCTTAAGTGCTGATGACGAAAAGCTACACAACTCAAACTGTTATTAAAGGTCACATCAAAATCCTCTTCACCATGTTCCTCTAACTCTAATGTGTCTCTAGTTCGTCTACAAACCCCCCAATGATGAGAAAAGTCCATCCTCTCCGTCTTTTGCCTGCTCCACTTTTCAGAAAATGTGTGCTCAAACAGGCCGTTTGGAGATTTTCCCTTCATGACATCACAAAGGGCAGTAGCCCCTCCCCCAGGTGGGTGACACTCCCACAGCTAGGTGTTTGTTCTGCCCCCTGAGAATCCAAGCCCTTCCAGAGAGGGGGCGTGGTCAGACACAGCTCATTTACATATTTAAAGGTACAGACACAGAAACAGCCTGTTCTGAGCAGGGCTGAAATAGAGGGGTTTATAGACATGATCAAATACAGGATCAGAGTGGATTTAGAACAAGAAACTTCACACACATGTTGAAGAGGAGCTCTGACACTTATTTACACTGAAGAAGAGGAGGAGATGTCACCTTTAAAGATGATGTCCTGTCTCCTCACTGTCAGGATCTCCTTATTCGAGAATGGCCAAATTTGATTATTGACAACTTGAAACTTGGTCTTTAATAAGCTGATTTTTAAATATTTAATGTGTCAGAAAATAGTGAAAAGTTGAACTGAAATGTGTCGAGTTGTCCGGAGGCCCTGAGAGAACATGCAACATCCAAACTGTTTATTACAACGTCTTTTCTAGTTGTTCTCTGGAGATCTCGACTTCTTACATCGTTATCTTAACATAACAGTTCTGTTTTTTTGTAATCAAAATCTACATCTTGAATTCAAGCTTCTTCAACCTGATTTTTTTTCATTCTGGTTTCTTTCCTTCTCTGTGAATATCTCTGAATGTTTCTTGTCTGACTTTGGGAAACACAGACGGACATTTTAACTGAAGTTCAA